>NC_047661.1:36015614-36250614 GCF_011762505.2 Arvicanthis niloticus | reverse complement strand
AAATACACAAGAGGCTCTGGCTGTTTGCTAAAGGGGGCAGGGTTGAAAGGTCACGAGTAGCCTTGGTCATCTTCGGTTAAGTACAAGCCAAAATGGCTAGAAAGCTAAAACCACAAATTAAGCGGACAGCGTAATGGAGAGATGTCTATTAAGGCAAAGGTGGTGAGAGGAGAAGCTAAAGATCACACATCCAGAGCAGCAGAACCTGAGGCTGGCTGAGCAGCCTTATGAGAAACCACAGTACAGTTCATGCACATGGAGACTAGGGGTCCTCGGAGTCAAATGGTCTCCAACAACAGTCCCCTCCAATTCTAATCATGCTGGGGCCTCATTGGAGAGAAGACCCTCTGCTGTATCCTTTGTTTCTTGCAACTCAAGAAGCACTCATCATTCATTACTCCCTCCTGAATCTGGGCCACAACATGACGGGCAGGAAGCATTGCCAAGGTATCAAGCCTCACTAGAACCCCTTCTAGATGCAACAGCCACTTGGTCTGGGATACCCTCTTTCAATATTGCCTTCCCAACAAGAAGGCCTGAAAGACCCCAGACAACAAATAGACCAACAAAAGTGTGCTTTGTCATATCAACTGTGCTTCCTGGCCTACCTGGAGGAAGGTAATTGTTCTGTCTGCCCCCTGCCTGTTGGCACCCTCCAGGGACCCTTTCTGTCATTCATGAAGCCCACTGTCTGTTCTGTGACTCCAGTTTCTAACGAAAGTCTCAGGAGTGCAGATGCAGAAGTCCCCTTCCAAATTTGAGATGCCTGATAACTCTGAGTGACATCCTGCTTCTCCATTTGTATTGTCCTGACAAACAGAAGGCTTTGAAGAGACATAAAATCAGCATAGTTATGATCTCTGCCTAACCTTGGGCATCTGCCTAGCCTTGGAAGACGAGAAGAACCCTAGTCTCCACGTGCATTAAGTTGGCCAGTATTTCACTCCCCCAGGGGGATCAAGATGAAGGAATACCTGAGCTGAACTCAGAAATGGATGCTTCCCATGAAGGAACTAGAGACAGCTCTAGCATTCATTTTCCTTCTTTCAAGTAAGTCTGTAGCCGAGATCTACACCTTATTTGCCATCTTATCTACCTAGATCTGCCACCTTATGTATCAGACAGATGGGTAGCCACCCACCAGTACACCCAGCCAATTAGTGAACTTGGATATTCTGGACCACTGGCTCCTACCACCAAGGTTGTCAGTGTGTTCACACAGGGAATGATTCCAGGGAGTTGAATCCTACCTCCTTCTCTTTTGCTGATAGTGGTGACTCTGCTGTTGTACAAGTCATGATGACCTCCTGCCATTGATACAGGTTCCGTTCTCTGCCAAGAATTGTGGTTTGCTCTTGTAGCCTGGCATTCTGAGATCTCAGCCGTGTCTTGGAATCATTTCCAAGTGCGTCAAGGACTCCAACTGGTCATGCTGCAGGCCTGACTCACAGCTCCCCAGAGAATGCTCCAGGTATTGCTTTAAGCCAGTCTCCTCCTCCTCCACCTCAACATACAAACAAAATCAGTTTCTAGGTTTGCTGAGTTCTTCTCAAAGACACAGGCCTGGAGCTGAAGGCAGCAGCCTGGCACCCGCACACCTTTCTTTCAAGGTGGAACCTTATTTCTGCTATGAAAACTTAGTAGATCTACCTGGTCCCTTTTCTTCTTATAAAACCTGGGATCAGTCTTTGAAAATGTAGTGCCTTATACAGGAAAAATGAGGGAAGTCAAGGTCTGGTCTTGGGTTCCCTGGTCTAGCCCCAGATATTCTGTCTCAGATCATCTAGGTATGTGTAATGCACATGTTACTACATTGCACATAGATATGACATAGATATAGGTGTGTCTACATTGTTATAGTAGAAACCAAAAACCAAAGGAGAGAGGGTTACATGTGGGGTCTTGTCTAGGAACGAAGGAGACCTTCACTAGCTAATTAAATGATCCTGAGAAAATTAGGTCCCTTCCTCCAGGCCACATGGGGAGAGCATTCTCCAAATGAGGAAGATGAAAATAATTACATTATTATACAAACAAGCCCCATGCCCACAGCATCCGTGAGCACTTGCGGAGGCCCACCCCCTGCTAACTCTGCTCCAGGGGTGGAAACTGTGTCACATTGTCCCTTTTGCAGTGGCCATGCAGGAGTCAGCACTGCTCCACAACCCCTACCCTCACCCCCTTGATGTTTCTTCCTTAAAATGTTTTAGCTGCTATCAGGTTGCAGCAGTGTCCTGGACTTTCTTCGTGGGTTATGCTTACAGAGCTAGTAGGTACTGGCCATCATCTGCACTTCAGTTCTCCAAAGATAAATTTTAGCTCTTCTAGTCAACCATTTCTTGACCTGAATGGAGTATGGTTTTGGTTTTTTGTTTGTTTGTTTGTTTGTTTTTGTTTTTGTTTGTTTTTTTTTTCAGTATCTCATGGGCTACAAGCCTAGTAGATACTAGATTCCTGCCCAGTGCCTGCCCCAGGTCTAAGGAATTAGTTGCCTTGGGAAGTAGAGGGATGAGATGGTGGAAGCAGAACTTAATTAGTTGGTCACTGCTGCTGTCTTATTAGAAGCCTGGTTGGGCCATGCAGCTGCTAATTAAGGAAGTCTATAGTTGAAGTCAATGGCACCAGAAAATGAGTGAAACTTATAGACCAACCTGTACTTTTAGAAGAAACAGAAAGCGTTCTGCCCTACCTTGCTCTGAGAACAAGGGGATGAATCACAACCGGGAAAGGCAAAAATGTTGAACTTTTTATAAGGGTATGAAATAACAGTGACCCTCGGCATCAGAGCAGTAAACCCTTGAGGAGATAAAAATATCAGAGAGAAGAAACTCAAAATATCTGATTGATAGAGAAACTGGGCTGGGGGCGGGGCATGTAGAGCAGACCCATCAGCAAACAGCTCCCAGATATTTTACCTCCAAAAATAGGCAGATCACTCCACTGCTAACATTCAGAATGGAATCATTCATTTTCACTGACCCCAACAAACCTTACCAACCAGCAGGTGGAGAGCAGAGCAGAGCCTGCGTGCCCAGGGAAAGCAAGACGTGGGAGTTCATTTCCCCAAACTTGTCTGATGCAGTCAGACATTCCTCTTTATACAAAGAGGATGGAAACACCCGTATTTTTCACTGTGTGGGTCAAAAAGAAATGCACAGTGCCCTGGTCTTTACAGGACAGATTTCTGTGCATTGCTTCAAAAGTTCAATGAATAAATAATACATGTATACATGTATCCATGTACCAACAAAGTACGCTCACTAAAAGAGACCATGTGGTGATTTATTATGGCAGTAAACATGTGCATGGGAACATTTACTGGAGAGGGATTTGGACTTAGGTGAGAACCTCTTTTGAATCTTAGTAATGTCTTTCTCACGTAATAAAACTTCAGCATGGCAACATAACTAAAATATCAACCCCAACTACACTTATCTGGCTGAGAAATAACACTTCTTAAATGGAACCGTTTAGAAAGTAACTCTGGCGGTGGATTGATTTCTAGACACTTTGAGCACCAAATTGCCTTATCTGTCACCATACTCTAGCACTGCAATGGTGGCCTGCAAAAGTCCCCCAGGCTGAGACAAGGGGACAGCACTGCTAGCCCACCGTAGGTATGTGCCCTGTGAGAGAAGCCAGCCTCTTCTATTACCTCCTGAATCTGCTTTAATGTTTTCAGACACCTGGGAGCGTTTCCCTGGGGGCATCCCCAGCTGGGTCTCCACCCTGACACCTGGAAAGTGACAGTGGCACCAGTCTCCACCCTGCTCCCACAGGAGCAAAAAGATACTCGGTCTGCAATCCAGGCAGGTGTTAACACCCAGTAAAGGCAACAAGTTCAGAGTTGCAAGGATCTGTTACCCTTTCTGCAGTCAGAGTGCTGAGAGAGTTTATGGCGGCGTACTCAAGAGCATCTGCCAGGGCAGGATTCTTCACTCCTCCTGGGCAGTTAAAACTCCCAGCCATCGGGAACTGGGAAGGCCCGGTTAAAACTAGATTCCTGATCCTCTCAGTCTCAGAGATGAAGCAAGTTCCCAGTAGTGTTGATGCTGATGGCAGGGGAGGGGGGAGGGGGGGAGTTCACAGTCTAGACATATGTGCCTGAGTGAAGTTTGCCCTTCAATACCTTCCACGGCTTTCATCGGAATCTACAAGTGAATCAATCTAACAATAACAACAACAACAATGCAAGCTAGTACCTGTAAGAACACCAAGTAGGTCAGCAATGTTGGATGAGGGCTGGAGCTCACAAAAAGAGTACAAAGTACAAACACGTCAGAGTAAGCGAAGATCCTGCCACAGGCCGTGCTCAGCGCTGTTGCGTAAGAGTCGGGCATTGGTTCGTTCAAAGCCACACTGAAATAAAGAGATTTGAATTGGAATTAATATTCTCACCCTACAGGAATTTATTTTTAATTACAGATAATTATGCTGAATTACAACAAGATGATTTGAAGCATTATACTAATTCAGGAGTAATAAAGCATGAATTACTGATGTAATCTTTGAAAATGTAATTTATCAATCAACACTGGAACAGTAACAGGCAAAGGGTCATGATCTGACATTGCTGTTTTATGGTGGCATGGTTACAACTGCCTTCTGCTCACCCTTTACGAGACTCCATAGGGCAATGGTGACCCAAACGATTCAAATGGTCTTCAGTGCTGCAGACCCTGCAGGCTGATCTGATGCCTGGTTGGACCTTGGGATTCCTTGATTTTTTTTCAGACACAGGAGAACCAAGCACATACTGTGTCCAGTCAGAACTTGATTCAAATTTCAGCTAGGACCTCTGCTAGCTGTGTGACCTTAGCTGTATGAGATACTTCAGCTGAGTCTCAGTGGATGATAGTCTTAACAGCTAAGGCTGTTCTGATAGTTAGGTACATGACATCATGCATTAACTGTCTGACATGGAAGGATCCAACAAATGGGATTAAAGACAGAACCAGCCCTAACCTGCAATGTTGCTAATAGAAGAACATTTAGCTAGCTATTATGTTTAGAAACTAGAACCCAGTCTTCCAAGGAACCCTTCCAGACTCTGGGTTATTCAAAGAGGTAGGCCTGCCTAGTTTTCAAATAATTGAGGTTTTATGTAGTTTTCACCTCACACTGTGAGGATGCTACTACCTAAGCTTGCAGGCCTATGGAAGCCCTTTGCATCAGTGCTGGGAGAACTAAGTGCTTATCTTTCTCACTAAACATAGTTTTTAAAGGTAAGAGAGCACGGACCACAGAGGAAAGACAGGAGAAGGAAGAAAGGACATAGATAACAAAAATCTCCAACACTGACTGATAACTCCTGTAGCAGGAAAGTTGTGGCTGTGGCTGCTTACTCAGAGTGAAGAGACTCCCAGGGAAAGAAAGCCAGTATGAAGCATCATCTGTGAGTCAGTCTGGTTGGCCTATTATTACATAATGCTCTTTTCGTAGAGAGAAAAACAGAAAAATATTAGCCAAGTTCAAAGAGCCAATAGCAAGTAGAGTCAGGATGAAAATCCACACCTATCTCATGCCAAATTTCACATGCTTGGGATTAGGTCGTTCTGTCTTTATCAAAACAGCCGACCCCTCCTACCTCGGAGCATTGTTGTTTTAAGCAGAAGAGGAGAAAGATGGTGGCCAGAGAGGAAAGAAGAACCACACCATACCAACCATAGCTGAAAAGAGGCCACAACGCCTGCCTACAAACGGAACAAAAAGGAATGGCTAAATATACACAAATCACATGACTCGAACGTATGCTCAGTCTCAGGGGGGAGACCTTTATCTTTTCTGGTATCCATAGGGCTAGGTTGGCCAGGTGGCTGAGGTAAGCAAAGGACCTACTGAGGACAGCAGAGAGTTGGAGCCATGTAGAGCACCCACGACTATCACACTGTCATGGAGGAAAGTCAACAACAACAAAAACCTGTTCCTGGAGAACTTGTAGTGATCTTGAGAAGGGGATTCTCTGAGTACACAAATTCACAGCTTTACTAGGATAAACCTGTACGCAGGTCTTTTTGACTTGGGCCCAGTCTGCCATTTGCATTTCAGTGAGTTAGAGGACCAAAGAGAACTGATGCAGGAGATAAGACCTACCGTTGATAAAGTCCTAGAGAGATAACCTGCTCTGGCTCTAAGCAGAGGTGAACTCAGCATCCTACAACCACATGTGGCCATCATATGGGCCTGGTTCAGGTCTCCCCGTCTTTATATGCAATATGCCACCAACAGTTCAGTCCAAGTTGTAGAAAAGCATCTTTGAACAAAGGCAGACATCTAACTTAAAGAAGCATTTCCTTTTCTGTCAGATTGTAAGGGAAGAATTTTTTTCACATTTCTTCATTACCCAACGATAAGCCAAACAAGCCTTTCACTCCAAGCTGCTTCCTAGAGCTGTGTAGGGTAGACATGAGCCTGTTTTTATCCCTAAGAAGGCTTAGAAAACAATAGCTTATAAGTAATAACAGTAAACTTAACCCACAAATCAATTGCTCCTGTCAAATACAATGCTTGTTATTAAATCTTTGATGTTAAAGGCCTGTATGTGTGTAGCTCAGTGAATGAATGAATGAATGAATGAATGAGTGTAGAAGGACTGTTAGTGATTACAATCCAAGTGTTTCTCAGTATAGTCAGTGAAGTGCCTGCATCAGAAACAGCTAGATTTAAAATGCATAGCTCTCAAAGACAAGCTCAGAAATCTACCTGCATTTCAGCAGACTCCTCACAGAACTTGATTCTGCTAAGTTATGACTGCTAAGCTCTGCAGTAGAGTAGTGAGTGGGCAGACTTTGGAAGACAATGGAAGTTAAACTAAAAAAAAAAAAAATCTGATTAAGTTGGAAGTATAGGGCAAGAAGAATCCAGAATAGAGAATTCTAAGTGTTTTCTGGAAGTGCCTGGAGGCAGAATGGCCCTGGAAGTATAATACCAAACAATGGTCTGTACAACAAGGGGCTCATGAGAAGTGAAGAATAAAGCTCTCTCTGAAATACCAGTACCTGCCTTCTCAGATCCAGCCGGCATGTCATGTACCAGCAGGAATGGTTGCTCCAAGGATGGCTATTGCCTTACAACATAGCTCTTAGTGTTCTTGCCAGAACAGAATAACAACAGGTAGTGGATGTAAGAGGCTCCCCAGAGGAAGAGAAAATCCCGAGAGCACTCATCTTAAAAGTCACAGACTAGATCCTTTGGGAAGACCGTAAGACTTTGATAATTTGTTTGTAGTTCACGTGTAGGTGGCAAGGATCATTTGGGCATTTGATTGGCAGCACTTGTAAGTCCAAAAGAGCACTAAAAAAAAAAAAAAATCTCAGAAGTATGTACAGACTACATTGAATGAGTCAGAAGAGCAGGCAAGGAATCCAGGAAGCAGACTCGTGCCTTGGTTTACCTCTTTTAAGCAGCCTCACTTTGTGGTTATTGCATATTCTAGCAGCATTGCCTGCTTCTGACTGATCCTCCAAAGCAGAATTTGATGTCCACAACTCGTGCCGTGTCCTTCTACACGTGATGCCAAAATGACTTGAACTCGGAGTGTATCACCTTCTAGTAATGAAAGCAAATTTGATTTCTAGTTCAATGCAAATCATGTTCATCAGTATGTTTAAATTTTTTCCTATTCATTCACTCAAAAAAAAAATATGTACCAGATGCTGAATTTGTGCCAAGTTGTTATTCTGGGGATAGAATGTTAAGGCACAGACATAGGACCTTGCTGGGAAGTCCCAGTCTCCTGTGGGCCACATGGAAAGGCACAATTTTCCAGGGCATTCCAGGCAGAAAATCACAAGCAAAGAAACAGAAATCCCGGGAGAACTATGACCTCAAGGGCAGTAAAGTGAAGGTGCCAGGAAGAGGGTACAGAGCCTTTAATGTTCTGCAAATATAACTTGACAGTATAAAACTATTGAAGTGTTGTGGTGTGTGTGTGTGTGTGTGTGTGTGTGTGTGTGTATTATGCAGTAACCATGTGAAAAAGACAGGAATGGTGGTGCATGTTTACAATCTAGTGTTGGGAAAGGCAAGGACATGGAACCCCTGGAGGCTTATGGGTTAGTTAGACTAGCCAAATTAATAAGCCCCAAGTCACTAAGACACCCTGTCTCAACCAACCAAGCAGTAAATCAATTAATAAAGAATAACAGAGGAAGACTCCTGATGTTGACCTGTGACCTCCATAGATGTTTGCAGAGCCCAGGGCACACATGCACATACAGCACATAGACACATGCACACACACAGAGCATAGCACGTGTCTCATACACATGCACATACAGCACATAGACACATGCACACACACAGAGCATAGCACGTGTCTCATACACATGCACATACAGCACATAGACACATGCACACACACAGAGCATAGCACGTGTCTCATACACATGCACATACAGCACATAGACACATGCACACACACAGAGCATAGCACGTGTCTCATACACATGCACATACAGCACATAGACACATGCACACACACAGAGCATAGCACGTGTCTCATAAGGTCATAGATGAGACACTGCCGATAGCTGTAAATCTAAGCCTGTGTGCTGAGCCTCTGATACTCCAGGGAAGGATGCTGGCGAGCCAGTCAGTACTTGCATAGGAATAAGTTGCGTGCTAAGGCTGTTTTAAGACTTACTAGATTTTCTATTTATTGTTCGTGGTAAGAGAAAGATGGTCACTGGAAACATTAAGATGTTGCCCTGTCTGTCCTACACTTTGAGATTTCACACACAACATTTTTTTAATACGTAAAATGATAGATGAAAACTTACTATTTCAAAGACTAACAATTTATAAACTAGTTACAAGAAGTTTCCCTTAACTCTAGAAGTGAGGCCGAGCCCTGCAAGTCATATGACAGGGCTGCCACACAATGTCGGAGATTCTGTGCCCCGATCCCAGCAAGGAGCAACTCCATCTAGACATGATTGTGGGTGTCACAGGAGCTACTTAATTCAATTCAAAAATTCCAGTCACCCTGATTTCTATTTTTTTTTCTTCTCTAAAACACCAGCTAGTTGTTTGGGTTAGTTTTTCTTCTCAAGAATTTATTGGTTCATGTCATGTAGAGAAGAACACTATGTCCAAAGGCCTTAGACTGTAACAGAGATGAAGTGATGAAATGAGACACTTGAACTAAACTCCATCGTAAGTTTGATGACTCCACCCAGATGTAGAGGTGTGGCCTTTCTGGGTGCCCCTAGTCCTCAGGTTGGGGAACACACGGTCATTACCAGACTAGGAAAATGAAAGCCATTGCTCTCTCACTCAGATACTTAGGTCACCCTGAAACCTAGGTCCACTTGCTCTAGTCTCCTAAACTATGCTAGGAGCTGTCTGAACCCACTCATATCTGAAGCTCTATCCAGCTTTTAAAATCCTACAGTTCCAAGTATTTCTCATGAAGAACAGTCCCCCAACTTTGCCGTTCTGGATAAACATGATCTGGTCATACTGAAATTTCCTGTTCTTGGTAATTACAATTAATTAGCAGACTCTATGGCATAAAAAATATAATCACAGTGCAAGAAGGATTATAAAAGCTCTCCAGATGGTGAAGCGATGAAGGAAGAGAAGAAACTTCTTTTCTGATTCCAAGGCCCTATTTCAAGTGTTTGTAGGCTTCTCAGACTTGGGTCGCTACCAGCAAGTCATTAGTAGTTCCTGCAAGCTGGGCCCAGCTTTGGCTTGGCCTGGCTTTGAAAGACTCTAGTCTGGGTTGAAATTTCACTTAGAGTCTTGTCAAAAGTAGGCTGTAGACAGCATCGAGATCAGGCCTTTCTTGGTGTTTGAGGGCAAAGTCCTCTGAAGGGTCAGGTAGAAGAAAGGCTTTCCATGCAGAGGGAGCCAGTCAGGCCTGGAAGGCCTGCCTTGCTTGTGTTTGCTGCAAAGCCATGAAAGACAACTTTGGGGAAAATAAAAGAAAAAGAAAGCATTGCTAAGGGTCTTAAAATTTGCAAGCAACCAGAGTCTTTGAAATCCTGGTGATTCCTGGTTTGTGTCCTTCTTGCATTTCTCCTCCAATCCTGGGTATCCTCCTCTCTGCTGTTAAGTGAAGGTGTGGATTCAAATTAACAACTCAGTATGGAACCTTTCCATTTCATAATACTTTCACAGAACCAAGCTGTTAGAGTTGCATTCATTTCCTTGCATGCAGAATGATAAATTCTGCCCTTGGGCCTAGAGATAACTTTGGATCTGTCTCCTAAACAGTGTTCAGTCATTACAGCCCCTCAATCCAAGGTGTTGGCTTCTTAAGTATAGGATGGACGTAAAGAACACAGGTCCCAGAATGCTAATAGATACATAACCTCCACCTTCCTTTCCCCAGTGGAGTTGGCGTAGATGAAACCGTGGGGAGAGACTTAATAAAACGTGTGAGTGGGTGAGTTTAACTCAAACAAATGATTAACTAGAGTGTGAGGAGAAAAACAATAGCAGGAGGCCGACAAAGGCAGAACACAGCGCTGAATCATGTCAGCCTTGTCTTGCCGACTGACGTCACCCGCCCCAAATAGTGAAGGGCAAGGTGACCTCCAGGGTCACAGTCTGTATGCTACCTCTCTCAGGTGCCATGGCTAATGGTGTATAAATACACAGCAGGGTGTTTGCAGCAAGCTGGGACTCACTGTGGCCCCAAACAGCTGGAAATGTCTTCATTTTTTCTAAAAGAGTTAATGTTTTCACTCACAATTTCACCCCCCAAGTTTATATTTATATTCTGTCCATATACAGGTGTGTGTATGTGCATGTGTGTATGTGTGTATATGTGTATATGTGTGTGTTTGTATGTGTATGCATAGGTGTGTATGTGTGTATATGTGTATTATGTATATGTGTGTTTGTATGTGTATGCATAGATGTATGTGTGTATGCATATGTGTAGTGTATATGTGTGTATGTGTGTATGCATATGTGTACTGTGTATGTGTGTGTATGTATGTGTGTATATGTATGCATAGGTATGTGTCTGTGTGTCCGTGTATATGTGTGTCTGTGTGTGTGCATGTGTGTGTATATGTGTCTGTGTGTGTATGTCTATATGTAGGTGTATGTATGTGTATATGTGTGTCTGTTTGTATGTGTGTCCATGTGTATATGTGTATGTATGTGTATGTATGCATATGTGTATGTGTGTATTGTATACGTAGGTGTGTGTATATATGTATATGTGTGTCTGTATGTGTGTCTCTCTGTGTGTATGTGTATATATGTATATATGTATGTATGAGTATGTGTGTATGTGTATGTTTAGGTGTGTGTGTCTGTGTGTCTGTGTGTGTGTCTATATGTATGTGTATGTGTATCTGTGTGCATGTGTGTGTCAGTGTGCAAGTGCATTTTTCCTCCTCAGTTTGTCACTGTCATTCTAACTGTGGGCTCTTATAACCAGGTGACACGATATATGTTAACTTATTGTCTGTATCTCCACACAGAAGAATGCAAGCTTTCATGTTAGATGAGGGATTTACCTGTCTTTGCTGCTCTATTCCCAACATGCAGACTGCTGCCTTGTTCACAGAACTCTAATCAAACTCCAGTGGATGAATGAATGAATTTCCTGGGTGAATGAATGAATTTCCGTTACCATCAGCTATTCACATCAACATGGCTTTTATAATTCTTTGCATTACCTCAGATTGAATTCTTTCTCCCTTCCACATCCTTCACCTCAAGATTCTCTTCTCATAGACATGGTGTTAGACGACCTACTGCCACCATGAAGACAGAATCCTGGCGAGTCCACGCGGTCCTATCCATTATCTGTTGCACAAGGCTGTGCACACATTTTTCTCTTTGTTAAGACAGCAAAGGAAAGGCCTGGTAGTGGAGCAAGCCAGGCAGAAATAGGACAACAGACGCCTTGTTACCAGAAGAATCTGACCATGAAGCAACAAAAAGGATGAGTTACTGCAATTGCTTCGGAGAACATCTTGAGATCCTAACTTCTTTCATTAAAACATATTTGTGAATCTGTCTAATTTGAGGTGCTTCACCAGACATCACTTTCAGATAAGCAACTCAAAAACACTGAAGAGTGTTTTAGTAAATTATTAATTCCTATTTGAGAAAATCTGAGTTCATCTGAATTCTTACAGTTAATAAGATGTGTGGAATGATGGTTTAATAAACTCTTTAAGGACTCATAATTTTGTTATATGATGACATCATCATTATAAATTATATAATTCTACAAATTTTCCTAATTTTACATCATCACTTGGACCAGCCCAACCAGCCTCAAAGTGCATAATAGCTCCAGATTTCATGGACAGTGCTATGGAGAAAGAGTCCTGGGAAAAGTGTGGAGGAGCAGCAGATGTAGGAGACGATTCATGGTGCAGAGGCGGACACGAAGCCCTTTTGCCCTGGGGGCAATAGACCACATTGTTACCAGGAGAACTGGGGTTCCCATGGGCATTGTCTTTAGGGCTCTTAGTTTCACCGATAAAAGAAATTTAAAAACTGAAAACTCTTGGGACAGTTTTATGAGCTTAAAAACTAAGAATAGGGTAAGCAAGATGTCCATTTCTGCAACTACCAGGAGAAGAAGGAAAGGATGAGAGAAGCCCTGGTTTGGGGCTTACAGCCCAGGAAAGCCAGCAGATTCAGCGATGGAGGTTGACAAGCAGCTGTGTGGCAGACACACAGCAACACAGAGGAAGGTGCGGTGAGCTTAGAAAATGAACGAGAAAACCCAGAGTGTGGGGAAAACACGCTCGGGTTTTGATCAGTATCCAAAAGAAATAGAAAACCACTTCCCTGTGTAACTCAGAAAAGCAGACAGACTCCGAGCAGTGCCACATTATGGAGGCTCTGCAAACAGCTTGGAGGAAGACATGGACATTTTTCTCATTGAGGGAATAATTATTCCGCTAGTCTCCTCAGCTTGTCTTCCGATGGATCAGCTTTTCTGGAGGGCTAGACTCCTGGGCAAGTGATTGACAAGCCCTGCTGGATTCTCTCCTAAGGGCAGAGACAATGGTATGTAACATTCTAGTCTTTAGTGCAGATCATAATACCATGTCTCTACCCAGAGGTATTCTATTCTTTTAACCAGGAAGAAATAGGTTTTTCTTAATGGACCTCAGCATAGTCCTGATATATATCCCCAATGGTATCCAAGGCTACAAATCTCTATAAGAGACCCTCTTCAAACTCTGAGAGTGTAAAATCACGTAGGAGAGGGTCTGAATCAGGGAACAGATATAATCCATATCCACTATGAAGACCCAATATCCAATTCTAAAACTAAGAGGAAATTAGCATCTGGACTGGAGTTTGGGTCCCACTCCTAGGTAGAATTTTGGCAGAGGTGCTCTTTTAGGGTAAGGGAATAAAGAACCCAGGCCAGGAACCTAAAGTTTCTTCAGACATCTCTGACCTATAGCCAGGACAGAATGAAAAAGCATTGCCAGGCTTCTGACTGAATACACAAACAGGGGCCCTTGTCCTGAAACTGCACACTCTGTTTATGTAACACAGGAAACATGGCGTGTCTTTGAGTTTTGAAAAAGGCCTTTCTTCTCACCTCAGGTGGGCTTTAACTTGAGTGTCCAGCAGGACAGGATGTTCACTGTCTCAAAGAATGTCCACTGAATTAGTACCTCCTGCTTCCTGGGAATTCAAAGAATGAAATTCACAGGCAACAGAGGGTGGGTTTTAGGGAGAAGTGTTTCATTATAAAAATCTTCAGAGCAAAAAGAAGGAAAGCGAAGTGCCATTAGAGCAGGGGCCTTTCCCAGGATAGGGTTCTATCAAGCTGCTAACCTGAGGGTTTCTGTAGGACTGATAATGGAGAAAAGCAATAGAGGGTCCCCTTTCACAGTTAATAAAGCCAGTGGACATATAATATGCATCTTAAGGACAGCGTGTCTGGGCCCCTGCTGTGAAACCATATCACCCTGTGAATATCTTTCATGTACACATCTGCTAAGCTTCAGTTCACTTCTCAGTAAAAAACATTTGTTAAGGCATGGATGGGAAAGGTTCAAGATCTGACTCACTGTTCTCCAGATAAAAGTGTTATTTTGGGCACATGTTGGAGGTAGGATAGCTGAAGGAAGGTCACTAGTGGCAGGCACCTTTGGCCCTGAGTTCCTGCACTGCCGTCTGCCTACAGAACTGCCATGACAGCCCTAGCTCTCAGAGATTCCGGCACTGAGTTGTTGTGCTCAACGGCATGGATTCAAGCAATGATGGGCCCAACCCTCTGAAACCACAAGCCATTCTCTTCTTAGTGTGGCCTCAGTAACAACTAATAACAGCAATAACATTAATAACCAAAGCACCTAAAACAAACAGGTTGGTTATACTCTTTTGCACTTGCCTGGTTTGTGAGTCTATAGACCTTGTACAAATGTTTCCACAAAGAAATGTTTGCTGTCCCTAAGTGCATTTACATACAAAACAATTACAGAGATACAAATCAACTACGTACTACAGAATCTTTTTGTTCATGGTAATAATTATTCTATGAAGATGACCCTAGAATCTCATTCAATCACACAGTGTTTTGCAAAGTTTACAGGTCGCACAATCTAATTACCTCTGTCTTCAAACCAAATAAAAACCTTTGCACTGCTTGCACCACGATAACAATACCACAGCATTCTTTTAAAATAAAGAGTGTTTGAGAAGACCTGAATTGAAAAGAAAAGAGAAATAGTTATAAGATCCATAGCTGTATTGATTAGCTATTGCTCTATAGCAAGCCACCCCCAAAATTCTTTGGATTAAAAGGTGAATTTTTTTTTATTTAACTTATATAGCAGCTAGAGGCCCAGCTTCTGGTTTCAGCTAGACTCTCATCCACCATGGAAGCTGGTATGATAACTGGGGTCGGATTGGTTCAGGAGGTGTACATCCAATGGCTGCAAAACAGAGACTTCACCCTACTAGAAGGCTCAATTGGATTTTTTTTTCTCATCATGGTAATCTGTCTGTAGCAGGGCTCCAGGGAGGCAATAAATATGTAAGACTGTGAGGCACAGGCTTGGAACGGAGACTTTCATGTCCGTTATATCCTGTTGGCCAAAACAATGGCAGCCATCTTCTAGGTACTGGAAAATCATCTTCACACCCTCATGAGAGCAGCTGCAAAATCACATACAGAGGATGTGTGTGGGCAGAGCTGCGGGTGTTGAAAGCAGTTTTTCAGTCTGCCACAATGGTACATTTATTGGACAGATTATATTCCAATCGTTACAAAAGGAAGACCATGTAGCAAGTTTAGGAGATTAAACACCGTAAAACAAACCAAAAAAAAAAAAAAAATGGTGTTAACTTATATTACAAGCAAATGAACATTTAGAAGAAAGCAAAGAGTTGCATAAGATGGTGAAAAATTGTGGTTCTAGCTGCTTTTTGTAAAGTATCCTGGTGGCTTTACTGAAAAAAAAAACCCACACCTCTTATCCTGTCTGCATGTGATTGTATTTTAAACTTTCAGTTGGATTTGGTTGATGTATTTAATGAAGAAATATAAGAATTATGAAGAGAAAGAACAAATGGACTATTTAAAGAAAAAAATTTTTTTGAACAAATTCAACCCCAAAATTTCATTGCAGAAATTCAGCTGACAGGGGGGACTGTGATATGACAGACTGTGCTTGCTATTTCCAGGGAAACGGAGTTAAAGAGAGTGTTCAGAGGAAAAAGCAAAAAGCTTTTGGCTGTTACAGTGTTTTATGCAGGAGTAAAAACTTTCATTGTGTGAGTAAATCAATGGAGATTATTTCCTCAGTCAGAATTGCCTTTGTCTGCATGTGTTCTCTGCGTGCATCTATTCTTGCTTCTGTAGCCAGGTCCTGAAGTGAGTGATTCAACGGAAGGTGATGCTGAATTTTGTATGGAAGTTACTACATAGAGCCTTTGGCTTTCCAAGGTCATTCAGTGACCCGAAAGATACAAGGAAGTCAGCATTGTGGGCTGACTTCAGCTTCCCAAGCCACGAGCCTACTAAATCTATCAGAGAGCTGTGGTTCTAACAGACTTTGCCAGCATGCAGTTTATTTGGGATTACTTTCAATATAGGACTCACCTATGGCAGCCTCCTTAGCAAGCAAACCACAGTGGCTTAGGCAAAGTCTCATGCAAACTAGTGTTAGCTATGTGAAAGACACAGTTCTTCTCATGAAACTCTAGACCTTGGAACTGTAGAGATCCAGAGTTGTTGGCAATTTATGCCCTGCGGGAAATCAGCCCAATGGGCAGTAAGACCATTTACACATTCTTCTGTCCTAAGACTGGTTGCAGTGAAGTTGCTGCAAACATCTGCAAGTATCCATGCCACTGTTCTCTGGTGCCCTGGCAGTTCTCTTTCCTCCTGCAGATAGTAGAGGGCAGATAGAACCAATCCCCACTGCATTTTCCACACTGTCTTCACCCCAAGAGAATGTGCAAATTTAGCATAGGAGAGTATCATAATGCATCTGACAGGGCCACCTCAGTAACCCCTGTTCCCACTTATATTTAGTGCTACTAGTTAAGGACACATTCTGTTAGCTACCAGTCCTACCCCACCCTGTAATCTACCCTTCCACCTTGCAGCTTTGTCCTGGAATGCTTTCTTCCTTGGCTTTAGCACAAGGGGTATTCAATCTTTTGTCTTGTCACTTAGAACTTGTTTAAAGTTCAAAGCACAGGCACTTCCTGGGATTTAATGGTCACTATATTATGTCCTATGAATATTGAATCTGGACAGAAATCTATCAAAAGGAACAGTAATTCAAGGCTACTCACAGGACTGAAGCAAGCTAGGGGGCAAGAGTGGGATGTCTCAAAAGGACACCTGTGCTAAAAAGTCTCAGGTTACTCTGTGGAGGTGGGAATCCTGGAGAGCTGGGACACACTGGGGCTGAGGAACATTTCCTAAAGCATGTATATAAACCACACAGAGACTTTTGTGGGTATCAGCATCACTCAGGACAGAGTGGGGAGAAGAAATGGAAACATGGTTCCCAGTCCTGCCTTGTGAAGTTGACACTCAAGTATCCTTATGTATGTATGATCATATATTGTAAACAGGAGATTTAACCTGCATTCACTGACATGCATCAGTCAACTTCCCAGGATGCCTTCCCATACCACCCTCTGTCTGTGGATAATTGCATCATGATGGTGGGACAGTAACTAGTCTTACAGAGAAGGTCAGCATTCCCAGTGCCTTAGACTACCCTAGTTAGGCATCTGGTCGACCCTGTTATTGTACACAAGGATTGAGCCACAGAAGGGAGGAATTCTTGCTCTCAACCCTACAGAGCTGGTTTGTGGCTCTGCCAGTTCATATCTGGACCTCTCCTACCCTTCTTTATACTTCACTCAATTCTACTCGTAGAGATGTGGTCATTAGAATACTTGTGAAGAATCAAACCCAGTTTTATTGCAGTATTTTTGTATGACTCTTCATATAAGATGTTTTGCAAGCCAGAAAAAAAATTCCTTCCCAGACTGTGCAAAGTACAATTCAGAGAAGACAGGTACCAAAGCTGCTTCACTGGAATAAAAGCTTAGCGAGTGTGATGGTTAATCTTGATTGTGAGCTTGATTAGTTTGAGAAGCACCTAGGAGACCAATAGATCACATATCTAGATATCTCTATGAAGGCATTTTCAGAAAGGATTAGCTAATCCCTGAATGTTGGTGGTACCGTCTCCTATGCACAGGGCACAGATGCAATAAAAGGGAAAAAGATCACCAGGGGGAACGATCTCAGTCCCTTTCTTCCCTCTCGCCTTCCGCCCTCTCTGCCCTGTCTGTCTCTCTGCTTCTTGGCTGCCTTGAGGTAAGCTTCTCTATTAAGCCATACTTGCGGTACCAAAACCCTCTGAAGTTCCCCCTCCATACATTGTGTTTGGTTGGTTGGTTGGTTGGTCGTTTGGCTTGAGACAAGTTCTCCCTATGTAGCTCAAGCTGACTTTATTCCTCTGAAAGCTGAGACTATAAGCATATGCTTCTTGCCTGGCCCATGGGTTCTTTGGCAGTGGTATTTTTTGTCACAGCAAAAAGAAACTAGCAAAGAGAGTATCCACGCTTGGCACTCTACATGTATGCTATACACATTTTTTCTTGTAGTCTTCATTATTGTCTCCATTTTACAGTTGGGAGAACTGAGATTTTTAAGAAGAATATTTGTGACTCTTCTTATTGCTGGAACAAAACACTTGGCAAAAGCAACCTAAGAAAGGTAGTGTTTCTTGGGGTTCATAGTTTTCAGAGCAGGCCTGACACCTTACACTTCTGTGGTCTTCCTTCCTTAGTTAGACATATCTGGAAATGTTCGTAGAGACACATTTAGAAGTCTGTTTCCATGGTGACTTTAAACCCAGTGAAGTTGACAGTGGAGATTAACCATCATAAGAGGCTCAAAAATCCACTTAAAAGCTCACAACTGATGAAAGATAGAGCCAACATTTGGATTTATAGTGTAACTGAAAGCCCTGATATAATGACTGCAGTCATTACAGATAAGTGTCATCCCTAATTCAGCTCCCAAGATTGTAGCTTTCTAGGGTCCAGTTCCCAGAGTGTCTCTCCTGGAAAGCCTCCCTCTGTTCTGGCATGGAAGAAACAGACTCGTGAAAAACACCATCCTGAGCCTACTTCATCCCACGTTCTTCTTCCAAGGCTCCAGAAATGTGGTCTTCCCTTATGATGCCAATTAGGCAAGAACAGATGGTCTAGTTCTTCTCAGTTGTTACCCATTCAACATTCGTGGAAAAAAATCCTGGAAGGTTTATTTGTAACATAAGTGTCAGCCTGAAGGAAACTTCTTTTTAATTTCTTGCCCTCCCTAAAAGAAGTAGAGTTTTAGAGAGAGACTTTCAGCAACTTTGGCCAAATGTGAAGTGTATACATGATAATGTCATAATGTAAGGGTCCAAAAGGGGTGTTCACAAACAGATGCGATAGTTATAGTAATCACTGTGACACCCGATAGGGTGACTAGTAACCTTTAACTCAACAATAGCCATCAGAGTGCACTATCTTTGAAAGTGGCTACATCAGGGAATAGGCTAGCATACTAGCAAAGTGGCTGACCTATTAGGGGGGTATGTAATCCTCCCATGTACTCAACACTGAAGCAGACAGGTTTCAAAACAGCTTCCTTATCTCTGACAAACATCCACATTTTTTTATAGCAACTAAGAACCTTATGAAGCAATTGAATAAAAAGATACACTCAAAGCCCCTAGAGAACCTTTTCAGACCTCCTCTTTTTATCTCTCTAAGAAAATGGTGTAAAATTCAAATTTATATACTGGGCACATACACTGAAATGTAGTTTTCCCTTCTTTGTAAAACTCGAGCATTCGAAACTATTGAAAGAGTTAAGCAATTTTGATCATTTTGAAAGTAGCTGTCAGATTTAATATCTGCTAAGGAGACAGAGGGCAAATGTATTCTGGAGCTTGTTATATAATTTACAGATTATTTTTGCAATTTATATTCCATCAAATAGGGTATATTAGACTCTCAGAAAGCACGTAATGATCAATTAATTTCAGCAGAGCAATCTTGGTGGCACTTAGGGGACAGGCATGATTAGACCCTTTTCTAGCTGAGTCCCAAGGTCAAGTCATCAAATATGACTGATTACATTTTCTGATGGTTTCTCCATACCCATTAAAGAGCACTCAACTATTCGGCTCTCCTCTGATCGTGACATTCAAAATTTGCTCTGATGGCTCCTGACAAGCAAAAATGTATTCTCTAATCTTTAACCACATAAACAATAGCTAACCACTTGTAATTGAGTTTAAATTGATTTCAGGTGGCTTCAGAGAAAAGCAATTTCTACAACAGATTAACCTCTTAATTAAAGTATATTAGGAATACTGTCAGGTGTAGAAATTCTGCTACAGCAGAAAATTATACCTCATTGACATTCATTTATGAAAGAATTGCTGCTCTGTTCCCAGGTAACAGGCTACGTATGTGTGCTTCTTGCTTCACTAGGTTGATGCCAGCCTAATATCAGTCTTCAGAATATTAGTCCTTTCTATAGGACAGGATGTGGGGAAAGCTGAGGCGACATGAAACTACGTGACCTTTACATCTTCGCAAAATTACCTTTCTGAAGGGCATCAAACCATTCTGCAAATATTATAAGGCTCCTGAAATTAGCTAAAGAACGGGGAAGATCCAGACAACTGGACAGGTTTCTGCAAGGTGTTTGATTATCTTAAGAATGCAGCATCCTTTGTCCCTCCCACCCCACCCCCACCCCAAGTCCTTGCTATGCCAGAATTTCTCTGACTAGAATCACTTGAAGATGGGCTGCAAAAACACAGCCCTCTGCTTCAGGCCTGCTGAATTAGAATCAGCATTTTACTAAGATCCCCCAGAACACTCTGTGAGATGTTAAAGTTAAACAAGTTACGCTCTTTTCGAATGCATGTCATTCAAGTTGCATAGCCTCAAGATGTATCATTGCAACTTGGTCCATTTGGTAGAACAAAACACAGTCTGGCTTGTTTCTCTGTACTTTTTACTGGATACTCTTTACCTTTTACTGTCTGGCTCTCTCCTTCTGCAGTCTCCTTGGGCCCTCAGACTGTACAAACGCCTAGGGTGCATTCAGCTACACCTAGCCAGGTCTTGGAGCATATTGAGAGAGTGAAGATTTAGAATCAAGCTTTGCTTTTTTTTTTTTTTCTCTGCTGACCCAAAAACCCTGACTCTGGCAGCCTGCCTTATTGGTGCTAAAATCTTTGATTCATATCTTGAATGGTCTCACCTCTGTTGTCCACAGCCTGGGATTGTGATGTTGCTCCAAACTTGACTTTTCTTTTAATACATTCTCACCTAGTTTTGTGCTAGCCATGTGCAGAGATTATCTGTATAAGCCTGGAGCTTGGTAGCACATTCATCCTCTGTAGGTGGCAGCTTCTAGCCTGCCTTAATATGACGTGTGCTTATTTTAAAGGGAGTCAACATGAACTTGGAGGCGATAAAAAGATCCAGGTGTCATTGATAAGGATGTTTTAAGATAAAATAATTTCTTGAACTTTTCCCACACACAATTCCATTTTGCCTGGAAAATTTTTTTACGTGATTTTGGGTATATAGGAGTATAAATAGATAAACAAATTAAACGTTTACTGATAATTAATAAAATTATTTTCAAGAAATTCTTTAGTATATATAATTTTACCATTGATAAAAGTACATTTGCATACTACTGAGGCCAAATGGGCTTATTTATTTTTACTTAAAGAAATCTTGGGATAGAGAGATGGATTACAGGTTAAGAGCACTTGAGCTCTTGCAGAGGACACAGGTTCTATTCCCCACACCTATATGGGGCACCTCATAACTACCTGTAACTCCAATTCCAGGGAATCTGATGTCCATGTTGCCTTCTGGGGCACTTGCATGCATATGGCACACACACATATACTCAAGCATACAAACATGCACATATTTTTTTTTTAATTTTTAGAAAAAGAATTAAACCTTGACTGACTATTGGATACTGCAAAAGGATTTAGAACATCTTCAGGGTTTTCCAGAATTGATCCTTATTTTGAATTTATAATTGTCACTGCTGAGAATGCTCTTTGCACAAATTATAGTATAAAATGAATAGCATATGTTTTAAGGCCACTTCAGAAATGGTTGGAAAGTTCATCTTAATTCCAGGCCAAAATTAATTTAATTCATTTTTAAATGAAATTCAACTCAATAATTGTGATGGCTATTCTTGTTTGTCAACTTGACTACATCTGGTATTAACAAAATCCCAGAAGGCTGGGAAAACCTTTGAGGATTTTTTTTTTCCTTTATGAAATCATCTTAACTGGGAAGACCTATTTCTAATCCAAATCTTTGAGGTGGGAAGATTCATCTTTAATCTGAACCAGACATTATATTGGCAACCTATATAAAGGACATTGAAGAAAGAAGGTCTCTTTATTAGCCTGCTAGCTCTTGCCTTCACTAGCAAGTCCATTCCTTTACTGGCATTGCAGCCTACTTCTTTAAGATTCTAGTATATACTGAAGATCAACTGTCAGATGAAACATCCAGCCTTTCAGACTGAACAACTACTGAATTCTAGACCTTTCGTTGATAGATAGCCATGGTTGAACTAGCTGGACCACAGCCTCTAAGTAACTCTGATAAATCCCATATATATGATAGATAGATAGATACATAGATAGATACATAGATAGATACATAGATAGATACATAGATAGATAGATAGATAGATAGATACATACATACATAGATACATAGATAGATACATAGATAGATACATAGATACATAGATAGATACATAGATACATAGATACATAGATAGATACATAGATAGATACATAGATAGATAGAAACATACATATATAAATATATACATAGTTGATAAATAGGTGATAGATAGATAGATGATAGATGGTTGACAGATAGGTGATAGATAGATATTTATTCTATAAGCTCTATTCCTTTAGAAAACCCTGACTAATATAATAACTCACATAATAATTTTTCAAATTAACCATGCAAACACAATACATCCCAAAAGAATAGGCTAATTTGATACTTAAATGCGGAGAAAAGGGGGTGTGAAGTTATGAAAGCCATTGTTCTTTTAATTAAATCATTGCATTTATGTAAGATCAGAAAAGTTTCTGTATTTACTAAAATCACTGCAATTCATAATGTACAATAGTCTCAAATCTGAGCAGAGCTGTTTTGGGCAGCATTCACTGGCATTATGGCATGTGTGGTACAACATATGTGTCATGTGTTCAGAACTGATGCTGCAGTGAAGTCACATCATGCAATTTAAGTAAGCACTGCTATACATGTCTCAGATTCATCTTGTACTTTCTTTATGAGTTGATTTGTTATCATTTACATTCAGAATGGTACTGCTGTTCAATTTTCCATGATATCCACATCCATTTCATGAGAGCATGAAGTGCAGGAAACTATGGTTTGAAATAGTGACTCATAAGCTTGGTGGCATTTTAGAACCCTACAGAAAAATGCAGGTTTCCTGATGGCAAGAGTCCCCAGTAATAAAATCATAATTCTATGTCCTAAACATATAGAATAACAAAAGGCTCCCAGTGATGCCAAATTGCAGCCAGAGGTAGAAAATACAAATTTAGAGAAACGTCCCTACCCTGGCCACGCCCAGCACCATGCCTACCATGAGCTTCAGTGGAGATTTACAATTGATGTTCTACTCAGTCTCCCTCTCTCTCATCACTGGGGCTTCCAGAATGAATGGTGTGGAGATTCTATGTTCATAAAATGTAGGATATGGAAGGAAGACTCATCATGAATGATCAAGAATTGGTAAAGACATGCCAAGAGATGTCAAAACGGATATTAAACTAGTCATTCCAACTTTCCCCAGTTTCAGATGCATGATTATATTAATCAGAAAACATAGCCCAGTAATTGTAACCTAGGCCAGGGAAGTCAGACAAAGTATAAAAGAAGAACTTCAATATAGGTTCATGGTTTTCCAATTAAAAATATTCCAAATAAGATCCCAACATTATTTGTGTTGATTAAGGCAGAGACAAATCAAGGTAGCAGCAGCATGTGTTTTAGAAGCCACCTTGAAGCTAGCCATGGTAGTTTACATCATGATACCAGCAACTATGAAATAGTTTCTATGGCAGTCTGGACTATATGAAAAACTCTATTTTAAAACAAAAGTAATTAGATCACTGTTTTGTAAGTATTTACAGTTTTTACACCCCTTTTGTGCCTTCTCAGTTTGAAACACAGTAATAATTCATAGTTATCTTAGAAAAATAGATTCTAATAGCATAGAGGGTAAATATCTGCCCAGCTCTTGTGCCGATTAAGGCTTATTATAAATGTAAGGTTGTGTGTGTCTTTTATCTGGGAACTAAATGGTCAAAGGTAGAAACCCCAAATTGGGATTAATTTCTACAGCATATTGGCGCCTAATGTGGGGCCTAAATCCACAACCGTGAGATTAAGAATTTCATGCTCTACTGACTGAAATAGCCAGGCCTGGCAAAAGTAGGTCTTTTAAACAACGTTCTTTGTTCAGACTGCTTAGTGGTGTAGAACCACCAGTGGTGTTGCTGGCTTACCGTTCCAAGTTTATCTAAACATCTAGAGCAGTGGTTCTCAACCATCCTAATGATGTGACCCTTAATACTATGCCTCATGTGGTGATGACCCCTAACTATAATGTTTTTTTGCTACTTTATAACTGTAATTTTGCTACTGTTATAAAATGTATGTAAATATCTGTCTTTTCTATGGCCCCTGTGAAAAGGTTGTTCAAACCCTAAAAGGGGTCACAATGCACAGGTTGAGAACCACCCATCTAGATTCTTGTTTGTGGACTCCAGTCCTTGGATTCTGGCTTCCTGGATGTGACCTGTGTCCACTGAACCTGAAGAAATTGTCTCCTTGATGCCTCAGTTTATCTAATATGCTATACCTCTGCTGCTATGCCCAAGCCCCTCCACAGTGCTATGCTTCCTCTTGATAAGCAATGAGGGCCAGTCTCCCTATCTAGTGGCCATAAACCCTCATGTAATGCCACAAGGACAAGAGTTCAACTATCTGAAATCCTGATTGACATCCCCTACGATTGTTATGTGGTTTTTTTCCGCAATGCTCTCTTCAGTTAACAACAGCATACACGCTTGTAAAGTCAACTATTAAGCTGATGAACCAGAGCCTAGGAACTTCAGCTTATGACCTGGGAGGTGAGAACTGCACTTAGTCTATCCTCTGCCTTGGCTTTACAGCCTTGAAATTGTTCATTTTCTCTGAGTCTGCCTTGTAATGTTTAAATATAAAACCATCTATTGATGCAGGCATTCTCTACACACTGTAAGGCGCTATCAAAAAGAATAATCATAAAACAAACCTACTATTATTATGTCAAAAAAAAAAAAACAATTAAGCTCTTTTCCTTTTCTGCTGAGCTTACTGACTATGTGAGAGTCACATAGCAAATCAGCGGTGGCAGTGGCTAAGGAGGCCACCTGCAGAGGGGCCTGTGCTCGCTTGCTCTTGTTCTCTCTCTCTCTCTCTCTCTCTCTCTCTCTCTCTCTCTCTCTCTCTCTCCCTCTCCCTCTCTGCCTCTGTGTGTTTGAATCCCGCTCTGTCCCTCGTGTCTCCACTTGAGTCTCATGGGGGCGGGGGGGGGGCACTTGAGTCTCATGGGGGTGGGGGGGGGAGTTTGAGTTTGAGGCCAGCCTGGTCTACAGAGTGAGTTCCAGGATAGCCAGGGCTACACAGAGAAACCCTGTCTCGAAGAGAGAGAGAGAGAGAGAGAGAGAGAGAGAGAGAGAGAGAGAGAGAGAGAGAGAGAGACAGGATCTTTATAGTCAGATTCATTCAGCAACAACACATTCAACAGTTGTCCTTGAAGGTCCTTAACACTAGACAGGCCTTTTCATTTCTTTATTTTTCTTTTCAGAAATTAGAAGCATCATAGCTATGACCCTATTAGTTTTACATCTTTCTACAACCTTATATAATCTGATGGCTCTTACACACTGGGAAGTACAAGCTTGAAATTGTGGTTAACTAGGTCCATAAATTAAGTGTGGACACTGTGTCTTACTTTACAAAAGCCACATTGTCTCTTCTTGTCTCAGTTCACAACTGTTCAAACATCTATGGCCCATGGGACAAGGTCACATCCCTTCTTCATGCAGTCCTCACAGGAGTGTGTAGGCAGATCATAGTAGATCCCTCATCCTGACCACAGAGGGCTGCAGCATAAGCCTTGTTGAACATAAGGTAGTTAGGTAGACTTGTAGGCAACCTGGTTTTCTGGTTTCCTGGTTTTCTGCTTTTTTTTTTTTTTTTTTTTTTTTTTTTTCCTTTTCCTGTCTCACTTTCTTTACTGGGTTTGTTTTGCCTTTAGATTTTTAGCAACAACAACAAGAAGAAGAAAATTTTAATACTTTCTTCTATTTTTACAGAGAAAAGACAGCACATGTTATTTGGAGAAACACATAGTTTGACTTGATAGACTGCAACATATTCCCTTTCTTTTCTCTTAGCAGGCACCAGAAGTTTGTTTTCAACAAAAACTCTCATGAGATATAGTCTCAGCACCCCACAGTTGACTTACCTTGAAAGTCTATGATTTGGAATTAACAAACTATTTGAGAGATAGAAGGAGACCTGCTGACATGCATCTGGGATTGACCACATGGTAGAGGAGAGCTCTGAGAATACAGAGTATTCTTGAGCCAAACAATGTGTGTGTGTGTGTGAAAATGCCATAACAAAACCGGTTACTCTGATTAAAATCAATTAAAATGTGATTCGGTGGTTAGTGTGTTCACAAAGTTGTGCATCTATCAGCATAACCAATATTACCAGAACTTTTTGTTACCTCACTTCCCAAACTCCATCCCCATCTCCATAAATGTCCTCATCTTAAAAACCTACACAAATGACCTTCTCTTGGCACAGGGTTTTCTATTCTGATTGTTCCGTGTAAGTAGAACCATTCAACACAGAGCCTTTGATGACTGGCTTCCCTCCACGGTATGCTATAACTTGTTAGAGCCTTTTGTGTTTCTTTAATAATGGACCCAACTCTTGCTGCTGCTTTCTGTAGAATTTCATCTTTAAATAGCAGTAAGTATTAATAACAATAATAATATAATAAATATCCTAGGTAAATACTATCTAAACTAGACATTCTATATTGTATATACTATTTCTTGCCTTACCCTCACTACAAGCTATAGCTTGTATACAGGAGTTATAATGGCCCACATTTTCTACGTTAATAAGAAAAGAAGTACCATGGTGCTTGTTAAGTGATAAAGCAAATATTCCAAAAATGTGATTTGATTCTAAGTCATTTTTTTTTCTGTTCCATGCTACCTGTTTGGTCTGTCTTGAAAGATATACATCATCATAAACCTTATCAAGTCCCTGACTCTTGGTTATAGCTTTGCCTAACATCCAAGACATAACAGAGAACAAGTTCCTCCAAGGTGCCCCGGAAGCAGCTCATACACACAAGCTGATCATACAGTAATCAAGAATCTTGTGCCCTAGTGTCAGAAAGGTCTGACTTCAAAGCACAGACCTGGCACCTTTGACAATTTATGTCATGCTATTGCTTTCTAATTCATGATTCCTGAGCATATGAAATGGGAACAACATCCTTAAGAGTTGTTATGTGAGTCCATTTTTTAAAATGGTGGCTAGGACAGTACCTAACTCCAAGTAAGTGTTTGACAGTATCTGCTATTGATTTTTACTATATTAGACAATAATAGAATGATACCCATCACACAGAAATGATCCCCAGGGAACTCTGAAATCTAAGGGAGATAAGGAAGCACCTCTGGCAAACCTTGTATATATGATAGAAGGTATAGATGCAAATGGGAATATAGAAAAAGTAAATCAGGGCTGGAGATATGGCTCTGTGCTATGAGCACTTAGTATTCTTCCAAGGGACCCAAGTTTGAGTCTCAGTTCCTGTATTAGGTGGCTCACAACTACCTGAAGGTCCAGTTCCAGGGGATCTGAGACCTCTAGCCTCTGTGGGCACCTGCTTTCAGAAAACCACACACATACACATAATTTAAAGTAAGTTAAAAAGAGAGCAAACCTAAAACACTGTACGAGACAACACATGAGGGACCTGAGCACGTGATCCCCTGGGGAGCCTTAACCTGTTGAAGGTAGAAGACAATGAGTAGATGATTGTGCAGTCACCACCACGAAGGAAAAGGTAACCAGCTCTTAGATCTCACTGAAAGCAGGGTGTGGTAGTGCCCACATCTAATTCCAGTACTTGGGACACAAAGGCAGGCAGATCTCTGAGTCAGAAACTACTAGTCTGATCTTCATCACAAAATTCAGGACAGCCAGGGCTTCACTGTGAGACCCTGACTCAAACAATTAATTCGAGTTAATGTATACACTTCTATCTGGAATGCATGCAAGGAGAGCTGCAAGCTTTGCTCTGTCCCCAGACTGCACATTGCTAAGAAGACTTTGGTACTGGTGTCCTCGTACTAACTATGCCTGGAGATGCCAGCTACATTTGTGGTTCCTTTCACCCACAATTGAGTGTGTAGGCCAGATTCACAGAAAACCACTCATAGTCTATATGAGACAGTCTACGTGACTTTCTCTATCTTAGAACTTAGGAGAACATGTGCCTGAAGGCCACCCAATGAACGGTAAAACGAACCTTCAGAGTCCATTGGTCCAGAAAGGACCCTAAGATCAAGGACAACTTGCAGGAAACATCTTGAGTTCAACTGACTTTTCTGGGAGCAAAAGACAACAGAAGAGCCTAACAGATGTGATCCCTGTCCATGGCTGTGACCACATTGCATCATGCCCTCCTTCTGAGTCTGCCTGGCCTGGTTCGCTTTTGTCTTGAGCCTCTAACTTTTCAATACCTCCATGCCTCAGGCTTTCTATAAAGCTTCTCTCTGATCACACCTTAGGTTTCTTCAGGAAGACTGTCTCGTGCAAGGCAACTCTTTTAGTCTCTCTCCTAGCATCTTTCTTTGTTCCCTTGTTATTCTCCCTTGAGCAGCAGCTGCACTCTTTAGTAATATTGTTTTCTGTCTCGCTTGGCCTGAATGTGAATTCCATTAAGGTGAAAAACCTTTACACAGAGAATGTACACATTAAAGGCTGGATGGATAACTGAACATTTAAGAGCACTCACTGCTCTTGCAGAGGACCAGAGTTTCATTCCCAGATCCCACATAGTGACTCACAACCATCATAACTCCAGTTTCAAGGGATCTGATGACCTTTTCTGATCTCCACCACACATATGGTACCTACATGCCTAAAACATGCAGAAACATAAAAATAAAAAATAACTAAATCTAAAATTTTTTTTAAAGAAGGCACATACTGAATATTAATCAGATGAATGGTATGATCACAGTCTTTAAAGTTCCTGTATGGGGGGAGGGCTTCTATGCTTTCCAAGTAGAGACAGATAAGAAAAGAAAGTAGAAAATAGAATTGCTAGCTGCCAGATTAACTAGAGAAGGAAACAACCAGAGAAGCAAGCATCTGTATGCTTAATTATAAAAATGCAAACCAAGATAGTTTTCAAATAGGAAGAGAATTATGTCCCCCTGAAGCAGATGGATCGTCAAGTGCCAAGGATGGCTACTTTACACCCCCTCAAGACTGGTGCCCAGTTCTTGATACAAGGACAGCATGATTTTTTAGCCCTTCCCAAGAACCCTTCAACCAGAAACACTTCAAATGCAAGTACAAAGGAATCTCACTGATGCTTAGCTCCAGCAGATTGGCGGCATGTGGAGCATCTGGCCAGAGTAAGAACATCTGTTCTCGGCAGGAGCCCTGTTAGCTTCATCATTTAGCTTTCAGTGGGAAAATGTACAATTATGATACATGGGCTTAATTGGTAGCAAGGTAGCAAGTCGGGCCTTACTGCAGGGGCAGATGCAGATACCAGAGATGCCCGTGTGCCAGAGGATACCATAGCAGAAAGGCAGGAAGGGCCCCAGTATCTGGAACCAGACTTTCCAGCAACCCAGGCTAAAGCAACAGAGGACACCCGAGGACTGAAGGAAGAAAGTAACATTGAGGAGTGATGACAGGAAGACAAGAAAAGAAGACAAGAGAGAAGGAAGGAGGGAGAATGGGGAGGAAGTAAGGGTAGGAGGTGAGAAAAGGCCACACAAAACCAAAACAAGTATGGGGATACCTGGAGAGGGAGAAAGTTTCCCTGTGGGGTTATAGAACATCCTAAGAACTACAGCAAGACCACCAGAGCCTGAGCCATGGCTCTACAACATTGTAGGCATGAACTCTCAGAAACGACTTCACCCCATTGGCCTTAGTTTCCTCAAACCATAGGGAAAGAAATCTCCAGGTTCACAGGAGTGTGTCAAGCCTGGGAGTTAAATGTGCATAAGGAGCTAAGAGCAGCACTGTCATTGTTATTTTTATTTATTATTAACTACACAGCTAACTACCATCACCGTGATTTACCGTAACACAGAATGTATTTTCTGCTAGAAGTGCAATGAACTGAGCACTGGAATGAATCCCAAGCCACAAAACAAGTGTGTGGAAATGGAGGCCTTGGCCTGAGTCTCCATCCTTCAAACGAACTACTCTGCAGGTGTTCAGGACTACACACGTACTGTTCCTCACTGGTCTCACTACTGGGCAAGAACTACTGTCACCGTAGACAGAGGCTTCCATCTTGCTTTGTAATGATAAAGTCCTAGAGCAATCTCCTTGCCCAACCCTGACCTGACAGGCAGTATATCTTGTCTCCTAGGAAGCAGGGTTGGAAATAGATTATGGGTTTCAATCACAACTCTACTTCCAAGGCTGTAAGTAAGCAGAGATCAGTGACTGTACACCTAAGCCCTGTGCTCTCTCTTGAAAGTAGAACACGTCCCCAGGTCTGCAGTGAGGATTAATTGGTCTATGAGAACAGAGTCCTCAAAATGTCTAGCACTCAACACTGGGCATCTTGCAGCATCATTGCAAGATGTTATGCACACTGAAAGCTGCCCTACACAAAGCTGGTTGGGAAGACAGAGATAAAAACTGGTAAGGAGTGTCAGGTTGAGGGAAAGCAAACAAAAGGCATCAGATAGAGAAGATCAACTCTAGATGAGCAGAGAAGAGGCTGGAAACCATAACTCCAGCTAACCTGAGCCCTGAAGCCTCTGGGAATGATAGAGAAGTTTCAATAAGAGATCAAAATCAGGAGCAAAATTTACTGTATAAAAGGTTAGAGGGTTCTAGAATATCCTTTAAAAGGATTTCCTAGCAAAGTTTTACTAAAGGCATATGGGAGGAACATGTTACTTTTATTCAAAACTCTAGCTGCTGTGGTTTGAGCCCCCAAGGGCTCAAATATTAAAGCCTTGGTGGCCAATCTAGGGCTCTGCTGGCAAGTGGAGAAACCTTTGGGAGGTAGTCTGGGGGATGGGAGTAGGACATTGGGGTATACCCTTCAAGTGGAAAATAGGACTCCAATCCTTGTTTTGTCGGCTGTCTGGTTGGCAGGAAGTAAACATTTTCCTTCACTACACATTCTCCTGAACTGATGTGCTTATCATGGACCCAAAAGCAATGGGACCAACACATAATGTGTATCCCACACCTTGAACCAAAATAAACTTTTCCTTTCATAAAGTGACTATGCCAGGCACCTTGACACATGGAAACCTGACTAATAAAACAGGCCAAGCAGGAATGTTCATATTCCGTGTAATCAAAGTTGAACCATTTGTATTTATGAATGTCTTCATCTTAGAAGATATTTTAGCTACCAGGCGCTGACACTTAAAGAGCTATTTGATCATGAGCAAGTCACCTAACCTCGCCAAGAGTCTGTTTTTTCCCATCTGTAAAAGAAGTTCAGTAATAGGATCTAATGTATAGATTGATGTGCAAATGCAAGGAAGATGATATATGTGAAGAAGTCAGCATGACATCAAACACATAGAAAAAACTTAACAATTCAAGGAAATAGGTCATTGCAGTTTGTACAGCCGTTAGCACTAGCGATGCCATAATGCTGAAATATGAAAGCTATTCAAGGAAAACAGTGGCTAAACCTTCCTCTGCCCCCCACTTGTCTACACTATCACAAGGACTTCTTAGTTCTGTTCCTTCTGTCATCTCCTTGATCAGTGGTCACCCTCATGTGATTTAAATTCTGTCTCATGGGTCTCCAACAATTGCCAGGATGCTCACCAGGCCCCGACACACTGTTGCATCCCTGACACAGAAGCTGGGGAGCCTGCTTTGAAGTCTTAGCTTATATTGAAATTTGTTCTGTGCACATTTTTTTTTTCATTCTGCTGATTGAACATCCCTACTCTGAAAATACGACATTTGAAATGTTTCAGATTTTTAAAAAAATGTTTTATGTGATGGATTAGTCCATATCTGGGAAACTCCACAAGTGACATCAGGGGACAAAGCACAATCAAATACATTAAAAAAAATACTAACACAAAACAAATATTTGGATCAACAGAATAAAATAGAGGACTCATATATAACTCTACATAACTACAAATACTAGGTCTGAACAAAGATGCCCAAAATATATATTGAGTGAAAGACAGATCTTCAACAAATAGTGCTGAGACGCCAAATTTCAACATGTGAAAAAAAAAATGATACTAGATCCTTAACTCTCACTTTGCTCACAACTCAACTCCAAAGGGATCATGGACCTCAATGCTAAAACTTGTAGAGAATAACATAAAGGCTGTGCTTAGGTTCACAGGAGACTTTCTAAATAGGATTCTGTACCTTGAGAAATAAGACCAACAACAGACAAAATCTCATGAGACTTAAAAGCTTCTATATACAGCACATGAGATAGTCAATCAAGTAAAGAGAAAGGCCACAGAATGGGAGAAAAATCTCTGCCAGCTATACACCTGACAAAAGTTTCATCCAGAAGACACTAATATATATATATATATATATATATATATATATATATATATATATATTAAACATCAAGAAAACAAACAACCCAATCTTTTAAAAAATTGTGTTATGGAACTGAACAAGATGTTCTCAAAACAAGAAATACAAATGGCGAGTGAACACTTCAAAAAGTATTCAACAACCTTAACTATCAGGATCACACTAACTAAAACCACCCTAGGATTCCCCCTCACCCCAGTCGTAACAGCTGCCATCAACAATGCAGATGTTGGTGCAGATGTGGCAAAAGGAAATCCTTTGCCCACTGTTTTGGGGAGGATAAACTAAGATTATCCTTTGGGGAGGATAAACAAGGATTTTCTTGGCCACCAAGAAAATCAGTCTGCAGGCTTCTCAAAAAGCTTGGAATACAAAAGTCACATGACTCAACTACGTCACTCTTGGGCATATTCAAAGGGCTTTATATATTCCTACAGAGGCACTTGTATATCCGTGTTTACTGTTGCTATATACACAATAACTAGGAAATGGAACCAACAAAGACATCCATCAACTGAGGAATGGATAATAAAGATGTGGTACATTTATACATGGAATATTACTCGGCTGTAAAGAGAAAAGAAGTCATGAAATTCGCAGGTAAAGGATAGATAGATAGATAGATAGATAGATAGATAGATAGAAGGATAGATAAGGAAAGAAGAGGCTGAATCACAAATGTCACATGTTTCTTCTCATGTGAAGGTCCAAGCTCCAAATCTTTTATGTATTTAACATAAGCACATGTAGAAGACAGAAAACTAGAAACAGGCCACCAGCAAAAAAGAAACATTTAGAGAGAGGTTATATCAAATATGGGGAAATTAAAGTATAGAGGGAAATATTGGGAATAGAACAATTCAGGCACGTAGTGGAGTGGTGGAGATGAAGTAATGAGGCCTCCCAGGTTTAACCAAAATGTGGTAATGCATTAAAAAAAGCTCCTTGGGAACCTGTGATGTTGCAAGGCAAGTAAAATGTGTGTCATAAGAGGGAAGAGTGGAGCCTGAGGGTCCCGTCCTCTTCCATAGTAGAATCTCTAACTGGCTTGATCTTGTGGAGGTCACCACAGCTGGTGGGAGCTCATGTGTGGAGCAGCCATGCTGTGTCCAAAGAATAGGATTTTTAAACCACTGGGGAGGATAAGGCAGAGGAATATTACATTTCAGGCTTGTCTGGGCAACTTAGTAAGACTCTGTCTCACAATAAGAAAAGTATTCTGCCTGGTATGTGTAGACTTTGGTTCTATTCCCAGCACCAAAGAAAGAAAGAAAGAAAGAAAGAAAGAAAGAAAGAAAGAAAGAAAGAAAGAAAGAAAGGGAAGAAAGGAGAAAAGGAAGAGAGAAGAGGGGGTGACATGGACTGGAGGAAGGAATAAGAAAGAGGGAAGAGAGAAAGGAATTTTAAAAAGCCCAGCCTGTCTCTTCCAGTGAAAACCAGTAGCCATCCGTCACTCCTGACACCTTGAATAAAAAGAAGAGCAGGAGCTTTCAGGATTTGCTGTTTGCTTGATATCTTTATCAATAACTCAAAAGGAACAGGCCACACCAGCTGCTCACTCAGAGCAACTGACTGGGTCATGAATGGTTCTATAGCAGTTTCAAGATGCCAAGCGATCTTGCTGAACCGCGCAGCCAAGCCACAGCAGTCCAGGTTTATTGTATGGCTCTTTCCTATAGCGAGAGAGGAGATGGAGTGTGAGCGTTTGGGGATCCTGTATCAAAACCATGACTTCTTGCTTCCTGCAACCATGGCTACAGCTCAGAGATGTCTAGAGGCTGAACCCAGACAGGTTTTACTCAACTGTCTCCCCAGTGGTGCTGCAGACTTGGCTGGCATCCTGCGGGAGGCAGATGACTCATAATCCACTCTCAAAGACAAGAGGCCTTGGGCTCCAGTGATTTGCAGGCACATGTGGTGGGTGCCATCTTGGCTACATCTGGTTCCTCTTCTCGTGTAGGAACCAAATGTGAGATATTCAGGTCTCGGTTTGAACTTAGAACTCACTGCCCCACGACGCATTCCACATTCTGGGAGGAGTACATTCCTTGGTCAGAGGACACTTGCTGGATTAACATTCAGAGGAGGAAGGGAAAGGCTGATTAATATTCCTCAGACCACAGGGAAGGGAACCCACCTGTGGGTGGGGAAGTGGCACAGAGACACATTCCTGGAACATAATAAATCTGGGCAAACAGAAGACACTCATTGTCATAAAAGTAATGTGTGAATCTTAGTCACCTAACCTAGGAAGGTCAGGCTTTGTGGTCCTTTGCATTTGCCCTTGTGAACTCTGTATAAAAACTGCTCCCAGCTTTTGTTCGGGGTTCTCTTGCCTGCATGCGAGAGAGAGCCCCAGTGCACTGGTATCATTAAACCTCATGTTGTTGCAGTGAATCCTCTGTCCGTGTGTGATTCTGTGGGAGCATGTCCCTGGTCTGGATCTTAGAATCCAACATTCCAACACTCGGAGCTCCACTGACTCAAGGACCATGCATTTCCTTTGCCTGGAAGCATGGTTTCCCTCTTCGCAGTTGTTTCCTGTTAGCAATTCAAGTGCCAGTGGGGCAGATGGATGAAGGAACCACCATAGCTGAAGGAGAAGAGCCATCCAAAACCCTCACTGAACAGAGCCAGTAGTGTCTGCTTTGTCCTGGTAGAAGAGGGAACACAATGGCCTCAGACCCAGAGCGTGACAACTGGAAGCAGCCCGAGTTCATTTTTTGACATAAAACTGAGGACTCTGAAAATCAGAATCAGGATAATCCCCATCCCTAAACCCCCTCCCACCAATCTCCCCCCACCCAAAGTGTGTTAGACTCTATGAGAATCTGGGACCATCATGTAAACAAAAACAAGTGGCTGGAGTTTGGCGGACTCAGATTTGCCTCCCTGTTTTGTAGCATCGAGGTGAAGTATGTTGAGCAAGTTGACTGACCTTTCTGAGTCTGTTTATCTTCTGAAAAGCAATGGGAAATCACTGACCAAATCGCACAGACTGTACAGTGAGGGTTTTAAGCTGTGATACTTCATGTAAACTCATACTATCCGATACCTACTAAGGACTGACAAACTATTATGCTGTAGCTTCAAAACTAGCATTGAAGACATTGACAAAGATGAAGCTGTTCAGGGCATTTCATTGCTTCCCAATTCCCACAAGACAGTATTTTATCCTGTCCCCCCTCTTCCTTCCCCAACCTTAGCCCCAAAAGCCCATGCTGGCCCTTCCTTTCTGTTGCCCTGAGATACCACAAACATGACCAAAGTTAATCCTTATTTATTCCTTGGTACTTCCTCAAGACCAGACTCTGTTGCTTCCCTGTCTCATTCACCCTTTTAATATCTAGGTCTTTTGTTGGGAGAATTTTCCTATTCCTTACTGAGCAGAATTTTTTAGTTAACTCTGGCAACTTAGGAGAAAAAAAATCAAGTATTGATTTCATGGGCTGAGGTTTTTGAAGATTTTCAAAGTCTCAGAACCACTTCCCAGGGAAGTTCAAAGAAGAAATTCATTGACTGACTTATTCCACTCTCAGACAGCATTTCCACTTCAGTCGGGAGCATCTGAGGGAAGATAACCCACTGGGGAGCTGCTGCCTCTTCACAGCCAGCCTGCTGTCAGAGGACTGAAACTTCCCTGTGGTGTTTCTGCACAGAATACCACGACCAGAAAGCCTTCCCTTCCAGGGAGCTTGATGTGGACCCAGTTCCTGCCCCGACAGCAATGTGGGATGGAAGCACCAACCATCTCTACCACCAGATGCTGTGTAGGGAAGCCTGCTTTCCAGAAGCTCCTCCTCGTAAACACTCAGAGGCTGTGATATGGTTAGACCAAGAGAAGCATCGAAACACATGCTTACCTCAGGGTCTCCTTCCCTATACTCTTCCTGATGTGACTGAATATTGTTTATCCCAGGGCCTTTAATTAGAGTTAGTGTTATATGGGTATTAAGCAATGCTTTCAGTGTTAATTAATGATGCTATAAAGTCCCAATGCCCACCTAAGCACAAATGAACAACTTGAGCTAAGAAAACTTTGTGCCTATCAATTGAGAGAGAGCCATGTTCTATAAAAAAAAACTTTATAGAGAAGCCATTTTCTGTGGTGAAATATAATTTTGTGGACTTTTCTGAGCTTTTAAGTAGCACTTGCAAGATGCTGTTCTCATCCCAATCCACAAAGGCAGGGAGACTCAGAGAGCTTATTTATTTTTCTTCTTTAAAAACAAAAAAATCATCATTGTCGTCATCATCATCATCATCATCATCATCATCATCATCATCATGTGTATGTGTGTGGGCCTGAGTTTATGTGCACCACATGTTCGAAGGAGTGTGGGCAGGACAGAAGAAGGCATCACATCTTCTAGAACTGGGTTACAGATCGTTGTAAACTCCAGATGAGTGCTGGCTACAGAACCAGGGTCCTCTGCAAGAGCAGTAAGCACACCTAACCATTGAGCTTCTCCTTACCCTCCAGAAAGCTCATTCTAGAATGGAAAAGCCCATAGTGATACAGGCACGTTATTGGTTATTTTTGCTAACTGTGCAGCTCTTGGGGCCACATAAGACTTGCATTCTTTATAGGTTTTCCTGAGAACCACAGAAAAAGCATTGAAGAGTGATGCCATAAAAAGAAGCCCTTGCCCATCTTACTGACAAATAGGAGGAAACCTCATGGCTGCTCAGAGTGAGAGCATCTCAGCAACAGTGGGAACAAGGGGCTTGAAGAGCTGTGAATCAGACCCTGGTGTTCAGAAAGATCAACTTGCCCAGGAGCTCTGACTGGGAAGGGAGGGACCCATGTTCCCAGAAGGGCAGAGCCACCACAGCCCGACAACCCAAGCAGCTCACTCCCAATTATCCACCCCTGTCTAATTTCAGAAAAATTTATTCAGCAAATTGCAGAACTTTTTGGCATTAAACTCAGAAAAAAAAAATTCCAACAGTGAATTCATATCCAAGTAAACCTGTCATCTCTTAGCCTGTCTCTTCTCTTCTTGCAGGAAGGAGGGAGAAAAAAAAGATCCAGACATTTTCCAAGAGAAAATAAACTCTCAAGGCTTAGGCAGGGGCTTGCAAGTTTGGTTAAAATTCTCAATTCAAAAAGGTGGTTGTCGGGTTGACAACGTGCCTTCCTCCCACACCCGCACTAAATCACCACTCCAGGCTGTGACTCAGCAAGTGTGGAAGCTCTGGGCTCATCTGGTAAACACAGAGTTTCCGTACCCATGTTCTGGATTCCTTGCTAGCTAGCCCAGTGCAACTCCGGGTCAGGGCAAATAAGGTAAGGAGACCATTCAAGTTCAACCTCAAAAGCCATTCTTCTCTGGGTTAAAGGGTAGGGCGGGCAAAAGAACTGTTTTCCCTATTGTCCCACACTGAGCTGCTGACAACCAAGAAATATGAATACTTGGCAGAATATCAACTCTAACAACAAGCGAGCTACACGAGGAGAGCGTTCAGTGTGGCTGTCATGCCGCTTTCCTCTTGCTACTTTGTGAGGTCTGAGGAAGCTGTAGGAGCTTTGTCCTTGTCCATGCCCTTCCCAGCCTCTACATGAGTGTTCCTCTGCAGTCTTTTGCTTTATTCTGGGTAAGCCAAGGGGCAGAGGTCCTCAAGGCTGGCAGTCCATGAAGCAGAGTCAGGGAGTGACAGGTATCTTCCTGCTCTTAGGTGAGTCCACTGCTAATCCACCTGTTAGGAGAACTATCTCTGACACAGATAATCAAGACGGAGTGACGCTCTGTGAGGTCTTAGGTGAGGTCCTAAGAGGAACTAAGAATTGCCTATACTCTGTCATCTCATCTTCCACACTGTCCTCACGTTTGCACGCACGTGCACACACAAACACGCGCACACACACACACACACACACACACACACACACACTCGTCTCTCAGAGCCAGATGGTCTAACATAGTTAGACCATTAATTAATTAACCCATTAATTAATTAACTAACCCATTAATCTGATATTATGCCCTTTCTACTATACCTCTCCATATTTCCCCTCCTTCATCTTTCATTAGTACCCCCTCATCGCAGTCTCCATTTCTGTTAGGGTTTAGCATCACCCATGTTATCCAGGTCATCTCATAAAATCATTTTTGCCTAAATACCAAGCTTTTCAAGAATAAATATGCAAGAAGTGAGTTAAGGGTGACAGGCCAGGGAGTGGAGTTTTGATGGGACTGGAGGAAGCAGGACTGACTAGTTAACTAATAACAGATCCACCCACTAAAGTTTATTTGAATGAAGGAAGTGGCTCATTGGCTTCTGAGATGGAGGAGGGCAGGGAACTAGAGAGGAACCCTGTAGGTCCATTTTCTATTCCAAGCCAGACCAAAATCCAGGTGACAGAAGGTTGTTTCTTTCTGTGGCCTCCAAAGGAGAATCTGTTTTTTTAGTTTGTTGACAGATTCCAGCCTTGTGATTATAGGACTGGGGTTCCTGTTCTCTTGCTGGCTTTCATGTGTAGGCAAATCCTAGCTCCAATATTCTTTCTCCTCCTATGCTATCTGTGATATGCCAAGACTGTCACATGGTTAAAACTACTCTTTTACTGTCTCTCTGTTTCCCTGAACTTTCTGCTTCCTCAGTTTACTTTGTCAAGGTCCTGTGTGCACATGACAAGCTCACTTAGAGTGCCCAGAGTAATAGCCTTGTCTGAAAATCTACAATCCTATTTCCATCCATAATGTCTCTGTTACCATGTAATGGCAATGCCTATGTAAATGACGCCAGAGTTGTTCATGAACAGAGAAAGATACATAGACTTTACTTATAACCATTTGGTTTTTCTATGTCTGCCCATTGCCCGAATAATGACACAGAGGCTTATTTATTTATTTATATATGAATTAATGCCTGGACCTTAAACTAGATTGTTCCCCAACTAGCTCATAACTAAATTAACCTGTGTTACCAATCTGTCTGACACATGGCTGGTTACCTCTCCTCAGCTTCATACATCTGACTTCCTCTGCATCTTGATGCTAAATCTCCTTCGCCTGACTCTTCCCCAGAATTCCTATCTCTTTCCAAAAGTCCCACCTGTTCTCCACTGCCTTGCTATAGGCCGATCAGTTCTTTGTTGACAGATGACGCTTTTTCATAGGGCGTAAGAGCTTATCCCAACATTTACTGACAGATAAAGCATCGCCTTCCTTAGGAATACACTGTGTGAGCTAGCCATGGAGGAAATAGAAACTAATCCTACATGGCCCCAGGAATCATGCTCAGATACAGAAATGGAGTAGAGTCAAGGTGGAGAAGAAAATTTGAAGGTGATCCCAGACCCATGAACTCCAAATAGACCAAAGATGGAGCAGACAAGATTTAATGAAACTAAACACAATTCATGTAAGAGACTCGGCTGTTCAGTGGTACTGACTGGTTCTAGTTGGGTTTTAACTGCCATACAACCTTGGTTAAGTCCTGGCTTGAATCAAGTACATCTTAAAAGGGAAGAAAATGAAACCAACAAGGATATTGAGGTGGCAGCTACCAGTCCCCACCCCATAGCTGTGTGTGATATCCAGAGCTAACCCCTGCACTCCTGGTCATAAAATCTCTCCAACAGCCAATGTTAATCTAACCAAGTCACGACACATTAAAATCACCCAGCCATTTTAAAGTTAGGTTATTTATAAGCGGCTTTTCAGAGTTGACATTCTATATTGAAAGTGCTAATGTTAAGATACTGCTTAGGACCACACGAAACCTATCTAGGCTCCTGTTTCAAACACCTGTGGCTAGCTGAAGACAGAGCTTCCCAGAGAGAAAGGCAAATAAAGGCACTTTCAGTAGGAAATCAAAGATTAATAGAATTTCCTCCTTGGGCTTAAGTCTTAGTGTTTGATTGTGGGTTTGTTTGGCTGGTTTTGTTTGTTGTCTTGGTTTTGTGAGGTAGCATTTCACGTAGCCAGGATTGGCTTCACAGGAACTATATATCCAAGAATGTCCTTGAACATCTGGTCTTCCTACCTCTTCCTCCCAAGTGCTGTGATGAGAGTTGTGTGCCATCAAGCCCTGCTTCAACAGTCACTCTTAAACTAACTCGTGGGTGTTTCACAATGTCAAGTGTAATCTTTGCTGATGAATAATCTTCATTTGGCATAGACCAAAAAAAAAAAGTCCGTTTCTTAGAGAAGAAGGTACTGTTCAAGTAAACTGAGATGTTTTGCAGGCTGGTGTTCTAGAAACTCTGGGGATGTAGATTAATTAGCCAACAAAAGGAAAGTCAGGCAGTAAAGTGCTGCCAAGCATCCACAGGCTCAGGAGCTGGGGAACAAGTCATCTAGTCCTGAAGGAAAGGCCTGGTCACACCCTCAGAAGCACACGTGTTCTCCCTGCATCATCGAGGACCAGCAGCACTCATCGGCACTGGATGGGGGCCAGGCTGATGGTTTGTATATGAAAGGTCCCCCAGAAAGGCTCATGTGCTCAATGTTTGGTGTGGGAGTGACAACCCAAAAGAAACAAAAGTAAGAGATGGAAGTGGAATGGACAGTTCATTCTAGTGCACAAATACCATGAGCTATTTTTAGGTTAATTTTTTTGGTTAAAAAAAAAACTGTATGGGCAAATACAGTGTCTGCCAGCACTGCTATAACTAAATACCAGAAACTAAGCCACTTAAACAAAAGAAATGTATTTTCTCAAAAGTCCAGAGGCTGGAAATTCAAATCAAAATATTGGCAGGCTTGCCTTTTCTTTAGTTTGCAAACTGTTGTCTTCTGTGTCCCCTGGGCCATGCCCCACCATGCTCATCCCTAGGGCTTCTTTTTTCCTAAGGACCCACCCTTATGATTTTATTCAGCCTTAGTTACTTGTAAGAAAAAAGTGATCACACTGGCAGATAGAACCTCAACATACGAGATTTCAGGAGCACAATTGAGTTTGTGCAGATAACACGGAAAAATCTCAACACATTGTGTCAAATAATCTATAGATGAATAACGTACTATATAAAACTTGTATCTGTGTGACAGTAAGAAGTATTCTTTAAAGTTTTTGTGTCCTTTTGTTTGTTGATTTCTTGTTCAGATCTTAGTATTTACCTTAGAAAACAGAAAATTTCAAAAGAAAAAATAAAATTACCACATTCTCAATATTCATTTGAAAAACCTGTAAGTTGGACTGGGGGAAGAACTTTCCTATCCCCTAGGAGGCCCTAGTTTCAATCTATTATACTGCAAGATGTGTGTGGATGTATGTGTGTGAGAGTGTATCTATTATATTAAAATGTATGACTATTTTTGGGGGGGGGTAAAGTTGAGACAGGGTTTCTCTGTGTAGCCCTGGCTGTCCTGGAATTCACTCTGTAGACCAGGCTGGCCTAGAACTCAGAAATCCACCTGCCTCTGCCTCCCAAGTGCTGGGATTAAAGGCATGCGCCACCACTGCCCAGCTATGTATGACTATTATAATATATAAAAGTTGATCTATTCCTTTCCAGTTTTGTTCTTTACTACATGTGAATTTTTTTTAATGTATCATATTACAAGCACTTTATATATCTTTAGTTAAGATAGTTTGTTACATTTACTTGTGTGTGTGTGCATTTCTGTACACTTATGTCATAGTGCGTTAATTAGGGTTTTCTTACTGTGAAAAGGCACCATGACCATGGCAACTCTTATATAGGAAAACATTTAATTAGGGCTGGCTCGTAGTTTAGTCCATTATCATCATGGTGGAAAACATGGCAGCATGCCTGCAGACGTGGTGCTGGAGAAGGAGCTAAGAGTTTTTCATCTTGATCCAAAGGCAAGAGAGAGAGAGAGAGAGAGAGAGAGAGAGAGAGAGAGAGAGCACTGAAGCTGGCCTGAGCATCTGAAATCTGAAGTCCACTCCTAAGTGACAAGCTTCCTCCAACGAGGCCACACTTCCCAATAGTGCCATCCTCTATAAGCCCATGGAGCTATTTTCATTTCCATTACCACACATACACTGCACATGTTGACGGTAGAAGAGTTAGATCTCGCCTTCTACCATGTGGATTCCAAATTGAATCAAAGTCAGGTTGTCAGCCTTGGCAATAGATGACCTTACCCACTACGCCATCCTACCATCCCTTCATTTTTTTTTTCTACTACATACTGTCAGAGCATTTTTCTTTTCAAAACAGAAACAACATCTTCATGATTTAACTGTCTATTGTTTTATTTTAAAAACGATTTCACTGAATACTCGCATGTGTTTTCTTGAATGTTTTGTTTCTCAATTTTTTTTTTTTTTACTGTCATCCTTTCTCTTCCTGTACAAAACTTCCACTGTCTCCTCACGATTTCCTTGGCATTTCTGGCTCTGCATAGGCAGCTTTCCTTCACCTTCACAGAATGTGCCTTCTGTGTGGATTGCTTAATCCAGTCTCCTTGTGACATCTCCTGGACCGTTGCTATAGTGTCTTTTTGTTCTGAGCCTGTTTCCCAGTGTGACTGGGAGCCCCTGGAGTACACACTGCACTTTGGATCCACTGTCCCTCGATAATTGATCAATGTTGGTGGGTTGGTTGGCTGCTTGCTGGTTGGGCTCCCATTTTCTGACAATTAAGACTCAATGCCCAGTTGTCTGTGGAAATTACTTTTTTTCCTCCTTATGCTTTGGAGGGTACTGGTTTGTGACATTTCCACAGCAGGACTAAATTGGATGAATTGTGCTCTTTTGTGTTCCCCTGATTCCCCCACTCTGTGTGCCTTGACAGCAGGATAGATCTATTATGTTATATCCTATTGTGTTTTTATAATGGCTTAATTACTGTGTATGGGCTTCTCACTGGGAACTGGGGAGATGGTGAATTCTATAAATAAATCACACTTTCGGTGACATTAATATGCTGCCAGATTTAGTTGTGTCTACATTACACAGGTTCACATTAAAATCGAAAGTGTTGTCAAATACATCTTATTTGGTGAGGACTTTTTATTTTAAATTCCTCTAGAGTGAATTAAGCTTCCATCAAAACATGTCCCAGAAAGAGGGACTTTTGTTCTCTGATATGCCCTGCACACTTTGGCAGTCCATCTCAGCTTCTCTCCACCATGAAACAGAAGTTCATACAAGCAACAGAGTGTCAAAAGGCAAAGCTCTCTTCATTGTCTAGTCTGGAAAAAGAAAACTTGAGATTCTCAGTACTAAAACCAAAGTTGTCATTATTTAAAATGCATGCAAAATAGGTCGACCTCAAACTACCCTCAATATTTAATTGAGTGAGAAAAGGATGGAGGAAGGAAAAGAAGGTAGGAACAAAGGAAGAAAGAGGAGGGAGGAGCCCGCGTACACACCTACACACAGTGTCAGAGAAATCTGCTATTTTATCAGCTTTTCTTCCATGGCTTTATTGTATTTTAATTTGAGTTTATAACAACCACCACAACAAACTGAGACCCTACAGTCAGCAAAGGTAGGGCATGACATCTTGACATCATTGTTGACACCATTACTTTGGTAAAAATATTTTGTCAAGTTAAAAAATATATATCTTTTATTCTTTAGAGATAAAGAAGCAGGTGACTTCCCCTCTTCAAATCTTCATGATACATCATGTCATATGACCTTTCAGACTCAAGCCAGTACCTTCACACAGGAGCTGGGGAGGTTCAGAGAAGGACAAATAGAACATGAGTTGCTCACTAAGAAAAATCTTTCAGGGCTACTGTGAGATGGCTCAGTGGGTAAAGTTCTGGCCAATAACATTATGGCTAATGCTTGGAGAAAGCAGAAGAAAGGAAAGAAAAACATGGAAAAGAAAGTAAACACAAATGGGGTAAGGGCTGATGGAAGGTGACTTAACCACCATCAAAAGCAACTACTTACCAGACCCAGAGGAGTAGAGTAACAGTCTTCTGAAGATGCAATAACTTCAAATTAACATAAGTTGTATGATGAATCAGAGTCATTTCTGGCAGTACCCACCCATGTTGCATTGTGTGATTTAACTGCAGCCTCAATTCGGAGCATAGAACATGTGCATGCTGTCATAGGGTGCAACACCAATGAATGCCTCCTCCAATGAGTCAATATTAATGTGTGTTATTGTTATGTGAAATCCACCAGAGATGACCATTCAGACATGATTTATAGCCAATTGAAAGTATTTATTCCAGCCAGCTGGGGTTACCTACACTTGGTTTTTGAAGCCAAGAAAACATGTCCTGTCATCTCACTCAGCAGCTGGAGGTGGAGTCGGGGTTCTGTGCAAGCAAGCAGTTTAACAGAAGCTATGATAAGCAGTTAGCTGGGGCATCTTCACCTTGGGTTCCTAGAAATGCAGTTGGTTAATTTTCCACAAGGCTTGCCATCAAGGAGATAAGATTCTAGTTAAACCTATAATGGCCTCAGAAAGAACACAAGATGGAGGACTCTATGTACTGTCTTGCCCTGTCACGTTATAAATTGTGTTGTAAATGTATTTATACAGTAAGTAGAAAGTCATTTGCTCTTATAGAAACACGATAATAGTTCAATTACAGAAAACAAAGGCTTTTAATATTTTCTTACCATCATTTTTCCACATATAATCATTGAACCAGTATATCCTTGGATTACACTGTGTAAAACTGTGTTGTGCTGATGGGTTTTTTTGTTTGTTTGTTTGTTTTGTTTTGTTTTGTTTATTCTTTTTTCCCTTTTATTGAAAATAGATCTTTTTCTCACATAATATATTCTAATTGCAGGTTCACCTCTACTCCTCCAAATTCCTCCTCCCCTCCCCTCCCCTCCCACCTGGATCTACTCCCTTTCTGTCTCTCATTAGAAAATAAACAGGTATCTAAGAAATGATGATAAACTAAAATATAAGATAAGACAAAAACTAACACATTAGAATTGGACAAAGCAAACAAACAGAAGGAAAAGAGACCAAGAGAAGGCATAAGAATCAGAGACCTCCTCATCACTTGTGCTTAAATTCTAAGAAGGTAGAGAGAGGCAGATCTCTGTGAGTTTGAGGCTAGCTTGGTTACATATAGCAAGTTCCAAGACACCAAGGCTACATAGAAAGACCCAGTCTCAAAAAGCGAAATAAATTGGCATTTGAATTGCTGATTAGTTTTATTAAAGAAAATAATAATGATAATAATGATAATAATAATAATTGTGAAGCAGTGCCTCATCACTGACAACTGCAAATTCAAAATATCCATTAACTCCATAACAGGCTGAAGATGCTGTACATCCCAGGAATCAATTAACTACACAAGATTTAGTATAGTTATTAATGTAAAGAGAAACACACCCATTTCTGTAAGGTTTTTTGCATATTTAATAACAAAATTATATATAAATTGTTTAAAATTAAATTTATTTATGATTTAGTATTAGCGTTTTGTTTGTATGCCTATTTTACATACCTAGGAGCTTACAAATCTAGGATCAAATAAATATATATCTCAAAACAAGGCTGTAAATAGAGAAAGTCTAAGTGGCTCTAATTTAGATAATAGGATTATGAGTATCTTTTATCTTAAATTTTGGGTTTATAATTTTTAAAAATACTACCTTTAAATTGTTATTACATTTAGTGTGTGTATATGTGTACATATGTATGTGTACATGCACATACATGCATGTATGCCAAGAAACACATGTGAAGATCAGAGGACAACTTACAGGAGTAATTTTTCTCTTCTACAGTGAATTCCAGACATCAAACTCAGGCTGTCAGGCTTGGCATCAAGCACCTTTACCCAGTACACCATCTCACTAGCCCAGTAGCACTATTTTTAGAAAACAAAATGACAGATATGTCAATAATAAGGACTACAGGGTCATAAAAGCACAGGAAAGTTAGACAGAAAAGGCAAATATGGGTCTCGTCATTGGCAAAGTGTGTCTGTCCTCATCACATTACAGTGAAATAACCAACCTTACAAAGCTAAAACAAACAGCAACCATTTTTATCATGTTCATGAATTCTGTCTATTGGAAATCTGGAGCAAACATAAGGAAGTGGCTGTTGATAGCTGTCTCTGTTCCATGACATCCAAGACCTCAGCAGGACTCAGAAGGTTGGATTGACTTAAAAGCTGGGCTGGGATCATCTGGGGACTCTCTTTATAAATATATTCATGTATCCATTTTATGTGCGTCTGTGTGTCTGAGTGTATGTATTTGAAGCACATTTATACAGAAGCCCACAGGTGTTAGAAGATGCATAAATCCTCTAGGTTATTTTTGTGATCTACCGTGTGGGTGCTGAGAACCAAATCTGGGTTCTCTGCAAGAGTAATGAGTGCTCTTAACTCCTGAGCCACCTCTCAAGCTCACCACCCAGAGGTTTCTTCACTTGCATCCCTTCCTTGGGACTATGTGAGATTACCTGCCTGTGGATACTCTGTGTGACATAGCCACATCACATCACAGGGCCTTCAGGTAGGTAGATATCTTCTACTGAAGCTCAGATCTCCATGGGTTCCATGCCAAGACAAAAGCTGCACCATCCTTTATGACTGAGCCTGGGAAATTGCATTAGTGGGTCTTCCACCAAATCTATTGGTGAAAGTGATCACAAGTTTGGCCGGATTCATGGTGTCTTGATGGGGATCTACAAGGAAGAACTCAGATGATTATGTTGGATAAATAGTTTCTTGCTAGCATCTTTGGATAGTATAAGCTACCACATGGTCAAGTTGAAGTACACAAGCCACTTTGCCAGTGGCAGGTGGATCCCAGGTGTCAAGATGCATGGCTCAGCCTACTGGTGTGGCTAACCACGAGAATAATACAGCTGGCTTTTCTAGTTGTGACTCAATGGTTTGACATCTCATATAATTTGCCTACAAGGAATGGAGGGGGTGTACAAGAGACATGGCTCTGATTTGGCATTGTACTTTCGGAAATCTACTCCAGAGAACTATTACTGTGAGTCATTGTAGCACCCTGTGCCAGCATCTGGAGTCTCGTCTCCTCGGAGATGACCAGGCTCAGGAATGTTTTCTTGTGTGGCTGGCTGAGGTGCCAGCCAACCTCTCCCACCATAACACCAGACACTCTGTGAGTGATGGTTTCCTTTTCGAAACCAAAAGTGGATGGAGGAATTTAAATGAAAGCAAGGGGAAGAAAGTCGTGAGACAAGACAAAAAGCCAAATAAAGGGAAAGAAATTAGGTGCTGAGTGGAAGAAAGGGGGCATCAGAGAGCAGAAGAGACACTACAAATACAATATCACAGTACTGGGATAGGTCAAGAAGCTGTTCCCAAAGCAGGCCACACTAAGACGTCTTCCTTAGCACTCAACATCCCCTTCTAAAAGCAATATACCAGCTGGGTCAGCGGATAGAGTCACTCTTATAGGCTGCCACACTCTCTGCCTGTACATCACCTCTGAGACTTCCTTCACTCCAAGTACTCAAAAAGAAATGAACCCACAGAACCAAGCCTATTATCCAAGTTACCAAACACTGCCCCCATCAACAAGTCAGAGCTACCTAAGGCCCTGGGGATCTTAAACCAATAGGCTTACCCCGTAGAAATCCCAACATTCTCTATGAATAGATTATTTATTTGGCAAATACTTACACAGGGCTTACCATGCACTGGGCATCATCCCCAGCACTTGGCAAATATTGACCAATTAATCCTCCATAAGAAGAGTACTGTTGCCTTCTGGATGATACAGATGAGGAGACTGCACACAGTGAGGAGTAAAGCTAGGATGGAAACTCTACCAGATCAGCTCCACGTCTGCCCTGTGCAGTAATTGGCTCTATGAGAGGCTGTGAAGCACACCAGCACATCTATGTGTGTAGCTGGGCAAGGGTCAACCCAGGCCTTGGTAAGACTCTGAGGCATTCTTCCTCCCTGTATCTGCCCATCCCTTCCTGTTCAGCCAACTGCTAGAAAACAGAAGATCCAGAGTCACTGCAGTTAGCAAACCTGTGGGGGGGGGGGGGGTGTATGCATCTGTGTCATGGGGGAAGGATGGAGGTGTTTAATACTCTATTCTGCTCCTAAAATTCAATCTTCATAGGGGACCATGATCTCTCATGTAGGGTAATGGAACACAGGTCGAATACTAGTAGGTTAAATACAGACTATCAAATTATATTTAAATTTGAGATTAACAGTGATCAACCTTTAGTAGAATTATATCCCATGGATATAGCACTTTCTTAAATTTTCAAAGTTATTTTCTTTATTTGAAGTTCTAACTCACCGAGCACTCTGTGCCTTCATCTGCTACGTGTGCTAACCCTTAAATTTGAGCTTGTGAAAATCTCCAACGCAATAACCGGAGACACAGTTGTCAAATAGATTGGCTGTGTGTGGCTGGCCGGCAGATGCCTGGGCAGTGGAGAATGACTCACACATTAATAAAGACTCAGACTCACAGCCCAAATAAGGAACATTTGCATGACATGTTAGACCCCAGGCTTGTTCTCGTGCTGTGTATCACTGCTTGTGTGAGTCTGCAGGTTGTGTAAGAGCCTTACACCTTACAACTCTGTACCCTGAGGCACTGCCAGGGCCTCACACATGCTGGGAGAGTGCTCTAGCACTGGGCTACATCTCTAGCCCTTGGGTTTATAAAGGCAAGTGTCACCTAAGACAACTCTGAGCTTGTTATGTAACATTGTCATGGTACCCACAATCCTCCCATCTGTGCCTTCTGAGGGCTGGGATTATCAGTGTGCACTACATGCCTGCCTCCCTGCAATGTTCATATCTTGAAAAATTTCAAAGCTACAGGAAAATTACAATCAGCATATAGAGAACGCTCATTATTTTAAAGTCTCATCTGCTTTCTCTTACACCCGTACGTTTGTGCGGGCACGCCCACGCACTTGTTAATTTGCTAAATGAACTAGTTGAGTATTTTATCAGATGTTGGGACCTTTCCCAGCTGAGCAAGTCAGCACGACTCTCCTAGGAACAATATTCTCCTCCATGATCACAATGCCATAACCACATTCAGAATACTTAACGATTACACCATCTCACTATCTAATAACAATTCAACACTCAAATGCCTCCAGTTATCCCAATACTGTGCATCTATCAGGTAGACCAATGTTCAGCTTTGGATTTCCCTAATCCCTGGCTATGCTCTTTTAGCATCCCGTAGTCTTCCTTTTCCTACCTGAAATGTGAGAGCAACAACAATGACCTGATTGAATTATTGTGGAGACCGGTAAACGTTTACACTAAGATCCTAGCCCCAGCCGGACGTGAAACACGTCAGGCATTCAATAGACGGTAACTACTTTTGTGATTAGGTAATTCAAAGTGTGGCAGGGAATTGATTGCCAGTATGAAGGAAATCTGCCAACAATCGGGCATGAGCCTTCGATACACATAAAACAGCTAAAGGGGAACAGCCACAGAGAACTTTCGGATTCTGTTTACCATTTCTAGGACCACTGGAGAGAGCCCCATTCACCTCCCTTAAAGGAAAGGAAAGCAGCAGATGGGAGACCCTGCCCCAAGGTAGACTCTTGGCCACGCCCACAGAAGAGGCCAGAGGGTGGCCTCTTCTTGATTTCCAGTTTAGTCAATAATTTCCTGGACATTTGCAATCCCCACCCCACCCCCCTCCAGTTGGGAAATAGACTTTAGACAGCTGAAGTATAAGCAGGCCACTATGGCTGAATTTTGTCAGGATTCCAATGTTGAAGCTTTAATTCCCAGAACTCCAGGACACGGCTGTGTTCAGAGTAGAGTGAGGTTGTTGGGGTGGGCCTTAATCCAATCTGATAGTGACCTGCAAATAGGGAAATAGGCTCTGTGGGGAAAGAATAGCTCCCAGAACCAGGACTCAAGACTTCTGGGTTGTTTCTACCCTCTGCCACCAGTATCACCACTGGATGTAGGCAGGAGCTAAGCTATATTGACAAACTGCAAGTCATCGAGTCCTTAAGCCTACTAGTGACATCTTGAAATGAATACTTTTTTTTTTTTTTTTTTTTTGTGGCCTTTTCATTTGGAATTCAAGGATTCCCGTAGTGGCAGGAACGGGTGTCTGTTTATTAGAAGGGTCCATGGAAAGCTGGCTTCATGGTTTGAATGTCCCATAAAGTCTGAGGAAGGCAAAGATATTGGCCTAAGATCCAGCAGTAGCTGGCAGAGCCAGAGCCAGCCACCATATATTGACTGAATCGGCTTTTCCTAACTCCTCAAAAGACAATGACTGACCAAGAAGGCTCCACATCCCGAAAGGGCAACAAAGTGAGGTCTGTGTCTTCTGGTCACATGGCTTCGATGGAGTAAAGGGGGAGGAGAGCTTGCTGCACTTCCAGCCAGGGAGAAGCACTTCCTGGCCTCACTCTCTAACTTCTGGGAGCTGGGGCAGGGTCAGCCTCCAGGAGCGACTTCAACTCCACTTCATTGTTCTGCGCTTATTTTCTGCCTCTACTCATTGTCCTTTTCAGGAGGAGACAGCCAGGCCAGAACTATCCAGTACCCTTTCAGGGAAATAGTCACTGTGTGGGACCACAGATTCCCCATGACAATAGGCACAGCATAGTCCGATGCTGAGCTGGTATCTTTGTACCCCTGAAGGAGGGTTCCAACACCTGGGACATCGGTATTTTACCCATTTTCTGTGGAATTTTCCGTTCTTGTTTTCTAAAACCCTGTATCTGCTGCATGTTCGAATAATTGAGAAGCTATTTTCCATTTCTTACTTGTGCCTTTAACATGCATCTGGAAGGGTAGCATTGGGCACACTTAAAATAAGGAGAAATAAATATCTCAGAGACGAGACAGCAGATGCATTTGCTCCAAAGAGAATTGCAAAGATCTGCACTCCATTTTTACAGTATTTTCTTCAGACATATGGTAAACCAGGCTAGGTGATTTTTATTTAAAATGTCAGTCATGCTGAATTCGAAACTCACAGGCACGCCCAGTCAGTCACTCTGCATTCTGTGGGCTCAAGAGCATTCTCGTTCTGGGATGTCATTACTTATATTCCAAGGGTGATCTGAAGTTTTTAGAGGGAGAGCCAGTTTCTAAGACAAAACTTAGTCGTGAGTGCTGCAAAACAGAGAGGCTACAGCCCCTTCTGGTTTCAGCACCTGACTTTCCACAGGACAGGCTGCAGGCAAGCAGACCTGTGCTGGAGAGCCTCTGACTGTACTGTCCTCTGCTCTGCCCTTTCTTTTCACAATCCATTGTCGCCAGGGGAGGTAGAAAGAGGTATTCTGGGTGGATAATTGACATCTTAGCATCTTTCCTGGCTTTTCATTTTTCCTTCACACTCCCTGATTAGGTCTCAGATGAGTTTCTTTGCCTCTAGGGCTGCAGAGGGTCAGGTAATTGAATAGAAACGTGTAGCAGTGGGGGATGGGGAACTAGGGGTAGCCACTAGAAAGTCCCAGACTCCAGGCTCCCGGGACCTAACCAATGACTTTAGCCAAACAACCAACAAAGAGGAACTCCATCCCATCTGCAGACACCAAACCCCAACACTATTGCTGATGCCAAGAAGCACTTGCTGCCAGGAGCCTGGTATGACTGGTCCCTGAGAGGTTCTGCCAGCACCTGACCAAAACATATGCAGATGCTCACAGCCAACCATTGGACTGAGCCGGGGGACCCCAATGGAAGAGCTAGTGGAAAGACTGAAGGAGCTGAAGGGGATTGCAACCCCATATGAAGAACGATATCAACTAACTGGACCACCCAGAGCTCCCAGGACTAAGCCGCCAACCAAAGAAAGCAGCAACTCGGATCTGAAGATGGGTTATTACAGAAAAACTTCAAGACATACTCACTATCAGGCCCCAGAAGAACAGGGCAGGTTATAAACCCTCATCTCTCACCTCTTTTTAACTGTCCCTTTTCTGCAGGCTGGGTTAGTCTGCAGAAGCCTCAAGCACTGAATCCATAGGATGGCGAAACTAGTCAGAGGGGCTTTGGAATGAACTTTGCATCATTGAATGTTTGCCTCTGGTGGTAATTTGAGTGGCCAGAATGCAAAGAGAAGAGAGGGCAGTGAAGAAAGAACGGGCTTCCACTGAGAATAAGGACTCTTTTGGAAAATGGACTAGAGGCCGTTGGTGAATCACCGATTCTATGTTTTGCTCACGCTCTGAAACTTTGAGAAAGGCTTAACTGAGAAGCAGTGGACTAATTTCTTGGATGGAGGAGATTTCAAGCCAGTGTAAGAATCAGGCAGTAGCGTGGTTATTGCTGGCTCCCTTCAGCCAGTTTTATAGTGAAACACAAAACAAAAAGTGAAGTAGAAAGAAGTATTGAAAGGATGTAGTTTGACCAGAAAAAGAATGTACACATGTTTAAATTTTTATATAAAACACGTAAAGACAAAGCAGTGACATGTGTTAAAGAGATTATCGTTCTTAAGGGGAAGCAACACACTGGAAAACTGGAGAGGGGTTTAAGGAAAAATACAGAGCCTAACACAAAAGATGCTCAGAGGTATTGTCAGGAACTACCTTCCTCTCTGAGGAACCGTGAACAAAGAAAACTCTAGAACGCATATTCCCAACTCTCTAATGCTTAGTGTCAAAAAGGGTTTTGTGGTGTGTTCCACCTGAATATTCAGAAGGCATCTAGAGATGACATCATCAATATCATTAGCAAGTGGTACCTTAGCACCTGACACACAGTATGTCAGAGAGGAAGGTAGTGCCTGGCAATACCTCTGAGTGTCCTTTGTGTTAGCCTCATTGCTAGCCCTTGCACCTCCAGGAGAAATTGTACCCATCGTTCAGTCCTGTTCACCTATCCTAAACATTTCCATTCCTCATCTCTGTATTTTTCTTTAAACCCCTCCCCAGTTATTCAATCTCACTTAAGAGGTAGGAAAAAAACAAAAGAAAATAATGCAGATAGTGCTGTAAAAGACTGCCTGGAAGCTGGGTAGGGCAGGGGAATCAACTCTCAGGCCCCACATTCGAGCTACTTACTTGTGGATTCCAGGGCTACTATGGCCTTTTCTTAATAAGAACAAAACACAACCCAACTTACGTGTGACCTGCCTGCCACTGCAGCCTCCAGGCTGCTTCTTCCATACTTGTACATTGCCAGCTCCTTCCTGGCCTGTTTTTATGCCCTTATTTTCATTCCCACATAAATTACTCAGCCTCCTCTCTACTAAGTAGGAACCTGTTTTCCATCACTTGCCTTTCTTACCCACCAGCCAGCAATACTTCCAATGTGCCTCCTCTTGTTGGGTATGTTTTTTCTTGTGCTTTGAATGGCTTCTAGATAGAATGGCTTCTATTGAGTCTTTTGCCTTGAAAGGCACTCAAAGTTGCCCATTTTATCTTTAAAGAGCTGAATAATAAAGCCTATTGCTATGCATGCTGACCTAAAAAATTAATTTGAACAATACTTTGCAAGGACAGACTTCCCACAATGCCTGCCTAACGTTGAACATTTTTTAAGAGTGGGGAATCCACTGTGTGTCAACCACTGGACTCTATGCTTCAAATACATTTGTTCATCTAGTTTTTGAAATGTCTTGGTGGAATGAATTTTATCACTGTCATCTTTGGAGAGAGGATGCCAACGTTTGGAGAGATTTAAAGATCTTGTCTCAGACTCCAGAGTTAAAGAAACTTGAGTGAGAATTTAGACCCATTGCTGGCAGTGTTTAATGTTCAGCTTTATAAATCTTTTTTACTGTCCCTCATTGATAAAATAGTTCTCTTTGCCAAATGTAAGTTCATATGCTCACTTTCATATCATATCGACACTCTGGTCGGACATGTCTGATGAGTTATTTTACCTCCCTGAGTTGGTTTCCTGATCTTGAAAACAGGAATAATAATCTCCCTTTAGCCTGACTCCCTGGATTGTTGTAAAGGATTAATGTAAAGTATTTGACAGAGTGTGTGGCCTAGACAAGCACAGGTTATTGTTATTCTTGTCATTCCTATTCAGAAGATGACTTTCTAAGGATCCAAAGCTCTCTACATGGAAAAAAAGTAGATTTGATATAAAAAGAAATACAATCCACCTAAAAAAATGTCATATTGGCTGAGATGGTCTCATCACCAGTTACAGAACCCTGACTCAATTACCATAAACAACAAGGGAGTCACTCTCAGAGTCAGAAGCTCCAGACAGCGGCACTCCAAGAAAAGTTAGTGGGCCCCTTAATGTATCCACTGCTCTATTTTTTTTTTTGCCAGTCTTACATTAGCTCATCTCATGGAAGTAAGATGGCCAAGTCCACCACCACAGGAAGATACGAACTGTCAACAGAACTGAAGGGTACCCCTTCTTCCTGACCATAACTTCTTTAAGAAAGAAAATAAAACACAAGATAGACCCTCTGGGAATGGGGAGAAGGTTCAATGGGTGAGAATGCCTGCAGTAACACATGAGGACCTGAGTTTGAATCCCCAACCTCCACATAAAAAAAGCCAATCATGGCTGCACACATCCCTGTAATTCCAACACGGTGCGGGGCAGAGACAGAAAGGTTTCTATGACACTTACACCAACAGTTTAGACAGTGCTGGGCCTCGTGTTCAGTGGCAGAGCCCATCTCAATGGAACAAGGCAGAAGGTGATCGAGGACAGAGGAGACATCCAACATCCTCCTCTAGCCTCCATGTAGGCACACATTTATGTACACGTGCACCACACACATACATACATCACACCACACACACAAAATAGAATAAAATAAACCTTCCCAGAGAACCCCATCCCACCGAAAACCGTCCTTCCCATGTCAAAACTGTACCACATAGTCTTGCCTAGACCAATACCTAGAAGCATGAGCAACCAAGACTTTCTTCTGAGGCAGATGACAGTGTGGAAGAGGGTAGATTCTCCAAATACAGACACAGTTCTGCTACCATGGAGGTGAACACGGCTACTGATGAGCAACGAACACCAGGTTCTCTAAATGATGAGCAATAGATAGGCTCTCTTCTTGTCTCCATGAGAGAAGGAAGCACATGGGTCTCCAACCCCATCCCACCCTCCACTTCCATTTCATCTCAGTGCAGTTTGAGTTTAAGGCATTTACAACTCCTTTCATGTTCATAGACTGAAAGATCTTTTTCTCCCCTGGGTCTCTCACTCTCACTTTATTTTGGACACAGCTTGTAGTAATCAGTGCTAGGCTGCTGACGGGCTGATTAACACTTTCTTTTCTAGGCTTTCCCAAGTGAGGCGGCGAAGAGAGGGACTCTAGGATGGGAGGCTTTAATTAAATGAAGCTAAGAGATCGCATCACCCTTGACAATCCTGCTGCTGTTATTACCTTCCTGGCAGATTTAGTCTCTAATGAACACTGTCCCTCCTGTACCCCAGAGAAAGAGGACACTTGTTCTATATGGGTTGTGTGGAGTGTGTGGACATTTCTGGATTTGGTTCAGTGGTCTGTGAACCACAAAGATCGGTACATTCCAGGACAGAAGTTCTAAGCATCCTGTGAACCTCAGGGTTAATTATATAAGAACAGGTAATCACGATTCAGAAGTAATTATTGGGTTGTGTAGCCATAGATGCTGAGTCTCAACTCGGGAATATTTTTATCCTTGGAGTCCACTGGATTTTCCTGTCTTTCTCCTCCTCTGTTTATCCTAAAATTAACATTAATCAACATTTGATTCTCAACACACTGTGTTTCTACCATGTAATTATAACAAGTGTCTTTGGGGGGGGTTGGGGGTGCTCACATGTGTGTGTCTGTGTATGTGTGTGTCTGTGTATGTGACTTTAAACCCTAGCTTCTATCTCTGCCTCAAAGTGAGCATGTGCAGATGTGACTTAGTCAAGCTCCTCTGGGCCCCCGGATATGCCTATAGGACCTCCCCTATACTATGTGTGTGAGACCACACGACCCACACTTGTAGCAACAAACTTCCAGTGAAGCAAGAGGAGCATATTTAGAGTTTGTGTTATAGAGAAATTATATGTTACAAAGGCAAAGATATTTCAATTATTGCCTTTTAGAGACCACCAAAATAGTCAAGAGCAAAATAGACTGGCTTGACAGCTAGTCGTTCCCTAAACATTTTCAAAACCACACTGAAACCTCAAACTGGATGTCATTCTTTGGCTTTCTGGTGCTAATTCCTGTGATACTGGTTAGGAGTCTCAAAGCACTAGTAAGGGGTATGCTTTCCTCCCTCTCTGACCAAGAAAGGGAAGCAAGGCTAACGGATGCCCACTTTTCTTGCTCTCTTGGAAATGTAAATCTACCAGCATGTTCAGCGCCAAGAGTGATCAGTCTCTTTGTTATCAAAACTTCTTGGCTCTTGTTTGCAAGAGTGCAACAATGAAGGTTGCTGAAGCCTCTGGGTACCTTTTCAGAAATCTGGAAGTAACCGGTGAATTTGTGAATTTGCTGTCTCTCTGAGCCTTTGCATAGGCAATACAGGTAGGTCTGTTTCATGGTTCATTGTTTGAATTGACGAATGTGAGACTCAACTGATTTTCCAAGAATATGATTGTTGATCTTGTCAGCTTGATAGTTGACGTGTCACCCAGGAGACACATCTCTGGGTGTGTCTGTTAGGGTGTTCCCGGGGAGGTTTAACTAAGGAAGGAAGAAACACTGTGAAGGTAGGGGATACTCTCCAGCATCTGGGATACTGAGCTGAAGGAAAAAGAAAAAAAAAAAAAAAAAAGGAAAGAAAAGAAAGAGCAAACTGAGCCGGTTTAGTGTAACTAACAGCCTCCGGCTCTTAGCACCATGCTTTCCCAGTATGACGGGCTGAATCAATTCTTAAACCATAACCACAAGTGAAACATAACAAAGAACAGAAACACAACAACAGTGGCAACAACTACCAAACCCTTCCTCCTTTAGGTCACCTTCTTATATGGTATTAGGTCACAGAACAGGAGACATATGTTGTGGATTTGATCTAACACTTGTATTATGTTATTCGGGTTCCCAAACTTCAGGAGAATCCCTCATGAAAGATGCTGAGGGTCCCTGTTCCCAACTGGTTCTGATTGGTGAATAAAGTTGCCAGAGGCCAATGGTTAGGTAGGGAGACAGAGACAGGATTTTAGGATGCATGGGCAAGGGGGCTGAAGAAGAAGCAAAATTGCCATGCCATGAAAGGAATAAGATCCCGGCTGGAAAGCAGCAGGAAGAGAGGCATACTAATCATGGAAGAGCAGGGAAAAGCGGCCCCAGCACCATCCCCACCCCTTCGTTGGGTCCAGGGTAGCAAAGATGGAATACAGATTTTAGTAAGTAATAACTCGGGAGTATCATAGGGGAGGTGTTAGCAACATGGATGTTTGGGAGTGGCCCAGCCATTGAGCTGTTTAAGCATGTTAAATATAAGGCTGTGTGTGTGTGTGTGTGTGTGTGTGTGTGTGTGTGTATGCTTGAGAATCCATAGCAGCTCCAGTCATCTAACTCTTACTCCAAGGCCTCCTGGCCACACCTTTTTGTCCCTGAAACAACAGGCAGTCAGCCAACAAAAGGAAGCACATCCTCCTCTGGCTCTGCATGGACACATCATGTGACACTGCAATTAAGGCGTGATTGACTGAGACAAGGCCTGGGGATGGTGGCCACTCCAAATGTCAGTCTTCCTCTTAGCAGTGCCCGTCAGTGCTGCCAAAGCATCCCAGAGTTGCCTACAGCTCTATCACTGCTTCTTAAGAGTACCTGGTGTTAATCACGGCTGGACAAACTGGCCACAATTATTACTCTGTGCTTCAGCTGTACTGTTTCCAGGCCAGTTCTTCACTTCAGTCCTAAATTTCCCTCCTGGGGTTGAAGAGATGGCTCTGCAGCTAAGAATCCCTCATTCTTTTTCCAGAGGACCTGAGTTCCGTTCCCAGCATCCATGTGTAAATTACTGCCTGTTCACCACAACCATACATACATATAAACCATACAACCATACACACACACACACACACACATTTTAACAACAAAATAGGCAAAAAAAAAACAAAAAACCAAAAAAACCCTTATTCTTCTAATGCTGAAAGGTTGTAAAATATGCATACCTACTAAAACAAAAAAGTAGTAGGGTTAATTATATAATAGAGACAGAAGCACTAAGTTGGAGACATTTTTTAAAAATCATTTAAGAACCTTATTTTATATTGGGTGGGTCTTGTGGCATAGACCTCTTGAAAGGACCTCGAAGTCAGCACAAGACGCCTCAAGACTAAGTTCTCGGCACAAAGATTTATTTTCCCAGAGGGACAAAGGTCAGGGTATAAGAGAAAAAGACAGGAAATAGAGAATGAGGGGAAGGGAATGAACAAAGGAGAGAAGGGTGGGAGCCTGGGGGGGGAGGGGGGGGACGGACACACTAAGAATTGCCTCTAGATAGAGAGGAGACAGACATGGCCCATAGGTAACAGCCAGTTTACAAAGGTGTTAGGCTAAGTTGGTTAATTTTGATTGGACAGGTTAATTAAGGTGGCCAAAAGGGGGCTTTTGATTACTGGACTTCAATACTTTGATAGCTGGACCTCGGTGGTCAGTTTCAGCAGAAGGAAGTGGCCAAATAAGGGAATAGACTTTGGGGGCTAGCTTTAGGAGTGCAATCTAACGGCTTTAAACAATACAGAGGGACTTCCAGGAGAAAGGAAAGGCAAAACCTGCCAGCAGACATGTCTGCCATGCTCAGGCCTACCAGAGCCCTTTATCCCTAACTGCAGGTGTGAGTGGCAGGGGAATGGGGAATCACAAGTTCAAAGCTCGTTGGGACTGCAGGGTGTGTTCAAGGCCTGCCTGGGACAACTTAGTGAAATGTTGTCTCAAAATAAAAGGGGAGAGGAGACAAAAGGATGCGGACCTGTGGGAGAGTGCTTGATCAAACCTAGGTTCGATCCTGGTCACACACACACACACACAAAGCCAACTTATCTTAAAAGACTTTGCTCTCATTACACAAGTCTAGCTCTGCCTCTGCTGTATCTCTACTGAAGGGAACTGGTAATAAATACACGAAAGTGTTTGAGAATACTCTTCACTTCTCAATAAATAAAAAAATAAAAATAAAAAAAAAGAGCCAGAGAAATAAAATGCTTGTAAGTCTGATTATCCCCTATTTTTTCTTCACTCAAATCTTTCTTCAGTCTAATCTTGAATGGTTTTCTCTCCAGGAAGAGAGATTTTTATCACACCTTAGCCCAGGGCTAATGGAATTGTTCCTTCTCTTCCTAGACTTGTGTATCTTGGGGGATGGGTTTACTTGAACATTTGGAAGGATACTGTGAACAAGCTAAGTGACTAGGTTGTTTACAACTGGGGCATTATGTCTATTTGTAACTCTTCCTAAGAATCACCTCACCCCTCTGGAGACTGAGCTGCTCCAGGTGAGACAAATCCAGCCACACCCACCCATCTCTGCCATGGCCTCCCCAGCTCTGCTCTTCTCACCGAACCTGCCCTCCTCCCTCACTAATCCACTGTTCTGTGGAAAGCTTCCCAGTCATTGCCTAGCAACTCCCTCCCTGCGACCTGGGTAACACTCAAGACGAGGCAAACAAGCCTCAGCTTGTCTAGGGCTCCACTGAAAACAGAACCATATTGAAAGAGCAGCTCAACTGACACCCTGGAGCTCCCAGAAGGCTGTTTCACAGGAGAGGCACCTTTGAGGGACCTCTAGAGCCTCTCAGTACAGCACTGCGCACGATAAAGAGTCAGGCTGCCACATCCTTCAGTGCTCACTCTGCAAAGTGAGCTTCCTGTTCACTCTGAGGCCTGTTCTCTTGTGGGCCATCTAGCAAGCCTCATTCGCTGAACACTTCCCAAGCCAGGCCCTGCTGTGGACGGTTTGCACATGCTGTCCACTCTTCTAAACCACCTCCGAATGATGCTGCTACGCCACAGACACACCAGATGAAGTGAAGTTAGCCCCAGGGCCATGGAGCACACAAACTCTTGACGAACCCAGGAGATGGCTTCTCTGAGCCTTCTAGCCCTCCCCTCACAGAGTGGTTGAGAGAATCAATAAAATGGCCCAAGGTGAAGCATTTAGGGAACTGTCCTCCAAGCCCACACTGTCCTGTCTGCTCTTTCTCTTTCTGCTGTCCCTCACCAATTCGGCTGTTCCCAGACACCCACTCACAATGAAGACTAAGGTAGGGTGTCACCAAACCTGCCCACGAGCAATCACACAGTCAGACATTCTGCAGAGGCTGGGGAGTGGGGTGAGGGGGATGAAGCCAGAACCCTCTGTGACAGAAATTCTTTGAGAATCATTATCTCCTGGGTCAGCCAGAGATGCCAACCAAACCACTGGGGTACAGAGGCCGCTGACTCCCAGGTTCTGTAGGAGCCAAGCAAGCTTGCCCTCACCCAATTACTTTCCCTCTTCTGTACCTTAGCTCCTATTATCTCAATTACCAGCCCAGCAGCGGACCCACAAATGAAGAAGGGGTTGAAACCTCAATGGCCAACATCATACTTAATAATAACAATTATATGATTATATATCTCTGACATAATAATATGTAATTACCAATAATTACTATTAAACATCCCAGGGGTGAGCACGGAGGTTCCAGAGCCCTTTAATTATTGTTATCACTGACAATGAGGCAGAGCTCTCCTCTAACAGTGCCTCTGTGTATCACAGACTCAGCTTCCCTGCTGGCCTCCCATACTATCTATTTATCTGTGTGGTTTCACGTCCACGCAGCAGTTGCACAGAGAGATGGAGACCTGCCTGAGAATTTCAGACCAGGTCTCTTTTTCCTCAGTCTCTTACCTGCACACCTTGTGAATTCTGAATACTTCTGTTCTCCTTCACCTCCAATCCAGGACAAAAGCTGCTTAGGTTTCTTGCAATGGGAAAAAAACCTCACATCAAAATAGCTACATTGGTGAAAATGATTTGTTTGTTGCTAGTTTGTTTCATAAGAGAGGGTTTCTCTGTTGTAGCCCTGGCTGTCGTGGAACTCACTCTGTAGACCAGGGTGTCCTGGAACTCGGACCCACCTGTTTTTGCCTCCCCAATGCTGGGATCAAAGGCCCACAACACCACCATGCTGGTGGTGAAAAAGATTTTTTTAAAAAGCATGCCAGAAAATAAATGTGTTTTAAAAAGAAGTATAAAGGTATTACTAATAAGTTTCTTACATTAAAAATAAAGAGAAAAGAAGAGAAGAGAAAAGAAGAAAAAGGACTGGATCAACTGAGACCATTGCCTATACTGCTTTGTAAGCAAGTAACTATAGGGAGCTCTTAGAAAGGCATCAGTGTTCAGGTGCCCTGGCCTTGCTGTCTTTGGCAGCTTGGTTCCTTCAGTCTGCTCTGTGACCCACCCCCCACCCCCCAAGAAGACAAACAGGGACTTCCAGCTTCTTTTTGCAGAATCCCAAATATGTTGGGATGTGCTGGGGAGGTGAGTCAGTAAGATGGAGCAATCATGCAGGAATTTCTTTCTGGAAATTTCTCATGTGAAGGTGTTGTAAGAAAAGTTATTTCTTGCCAGGCAGTGGTGGCGCATGCCTTTAATCCCAGCGCTTGGGAGGCAGAGGCAGGCAGATTTCTGAGTTCGAGGCCAGCCTGGTCTACAGAGTAAGTTTCAGGACAGCCAGGGCTACACAGAGAAACCCTGTCTTGAAAAACAACAACAAAAAGAAAAAAAGAAAATAAAAAAGAAGAAGAAGAAAAGTTATTTCTTCCTCTAAAAACTATTCAGCAGAATTCCAAGTTCCTTCTTCTTCTGTTGCCAGCCAGGAAGGGAATCCCCTAATAGACTGTCTAGAAAAACAAGACGCTGAAACCCAAAGATTCCTGTTTCTGGCTTGAGAGTCAAACCCTCTGATCTCTAAGGGACATCACAGGGGAGAAGAAAAAGCTAAATGTTTGTGTCCCTTCTATAGCCTGGGAGATTTCTAGCTCCGGTGTCAGGACACTAATATGACAATAATGTGAATCCATTTGCTTCAAGCTAAATTCATCGTAAGTTAATATATTTTAAAGAAGAAACAAAGCAAATGATTTTTCTATTCATCAATGGAGAGGCCATTTAAAAAAAAAATGTGTTTCCCAGCTTGACTCACCAGCTACCACTAAGAGGCTAATCATTTTAGCAGATAGTAATCTAAATTATCCCTCACACCTGAGGGAATACTGTACACAGGTGACAGAATAGATAGTGGAATATAAAGTGATTTGGGGGCCTCTACCTCAGTCTGCCAGTTACTCCTCCAAGAAGACAGTACAAAGTAGACAGACAACACAGGCAGAATGTTCCTTGTGGACTAGTGATTCCTACTCCGTGCCAGAGGCCAGGCTATAGAAACAGATTCTCTGCTAGTCACGTGCTCACAGCTGTCTGTGCCAACCCTCTCTTCTGTCACCAAGTCAGCCTATGTCTGAGAGGTGTGACAATGACACACATCGGGTGGATGCCAGAAGCAGCCCCTGCCCATCACACAATCTCCTTACCCAGTGTCACTTGATGTCAGAGCCAGACAACATCCACGGCACCCTATGACTTCGAGAACTGAGATAGGAACATAGGAACAAGCTCTAGAACACAGGAGCCGTATACTCCCTCATGCTCAGAAGTTTCTGGTGGACGGATATCCAATGCATCTAGCAGGAAGCTGAACTTACCTTGGGCCAGAAGTCCCTCTATCTCTCCAGGCAGAATACTCCTATTCTAATTAGGATCCCAACACCAGCCTTCCACATTTCTCCCTAACATCTTTAGCTCCATAATGCCCTTTTTCCTTGTTCTTTGCCAGGCCAACCCTCACTGGTCTTATTTTAAATTTTAAAGAAGTATTTCCTTAGAATTTCCATACCCACCCAATCTGAATGGGCCCAGCTGTGGGACGAGCGCTTCCTAGCTTCCTCCCACTAGATAAAGACAAGCTTTATTGCTTCTTGTTTTACTACTCCATCTCTGTGAAGGGATAGCATTTAGCTCATTTTATTTACTCAGTTACAACATATGACCGTTTACAGGTATTTGTAGAATAAAAAAAAAAAATAATGTTGGTACACACATTGGAACAGTAGCAGGGTCCCCAGGGAATTGCCCAGTGGAGGTTGTAAAGGGGTAGAGGCTGATCTTCTGTACCATGGGACAGCATTCAAAGGGTTAACACTTACTTCTCAGAAATACCCCAGACACTCACCCACCCCCTACCCCTGCCCCAATCTAACATCCAAAAGGGATTTTCCAGGAAAAGAAACTGGGGGAGAAGGGAGGGGAGGGGAGGAGAGAGGGAGGAGAGAGGGGTTTTTCTGAGAATTACAAATCCTCATTTTTGTCTTAGAAATTTTTGACTGAGCTCACAAGAGTGTCAAAAGTTAGAGAGCTCCAGGGTTTCCCCAGACTGCAGTGAACTCTCCAGTTATAGGATGAACTGTTTTATTCCTGGCATTCTGCTTCTCTGTAATTTCCCAGTGTTTCAAGGCAATGGGCTCCATAGGCTTACCACCTTCTGCATGTAGAAACAATCTTACAAACTTCTTTAAAACTCTATTGCTAAAGCCTCCCCCTCCCACTCTGTTTTCAGGCAGGGAAAAGCCCTATGTATCCTTTTCTCCCTGCCTGCTGCCAGGATCATCAAAGCACCGTTTTATTTTGTCCCTCTTGAGCCATAAGCTATAGCTTCACTATAACCAAGTTTTCTTAACTGGCTTGCCTTACAGTGAAACTTCTGGAAGAACGAAATCTTCTTGTCTGTGGTGCTTGCGGCCCCTTGCTTGGAAGACTGGCTCTCAGGCAGCTGACACAGGGCCTGGTGGAAGCTCAAGGTTTCTCCCATGAAGGTTCCTGGTAAGAATCTGCATTTTAACACGGAGGAAGCGACACAAACTTTGCAACTGGACAGAAATGGTTTCAGCTGTCTTAGGGTTTTATTGCTGTAAAGAGACACCATGATCACAACTCTTATAAAGGCAGACATTTAATTGGGGCTGGCTTACAGTTTCAGAGGTTTAATCCATTACTATCGAAGCAAGGAGCATGGCAGCATGCAAGCAGACAAGGTGCTGGAGGAGCCCAGAGTTCTATATTCAGCAGCAGGAGGAGGCTGGATCGCCACACTGGGCGGAGCTTGAGATTAGGAGACCTCAAAGCCCACCCCCACCGCAACACACTTCTTCCAACAAAGCCACACCTCCTAATAGTGCCACTCCCTATGGGTCAAGCATTCAAACACGTGACTCTATGGGGGGGGGAAGGGGGGAGCATCGCTATTCAAACCAGCAAAGCCTCTGGCTTTCTGAAGAGCAGCGGGTTGCTCAGCTCCCTCCTCTATGAAGTGAAGATGATTCTCACCTTATTAGAATCTGTAGGACTGTGAGGCAGACGACGACGTAAGCGGTGTTCCCAACCGTCAGCATTGCCATCCACACACCCATGATAGATCTTGGAGGTTTTGTCTTCACTGTTGTTTGTAAATTGTTACATCCCATTCAATTCTCAATCTCTTGCTTCTTTTATTTTTTATTTTTTTATTTAGCATTAGCAATTTATTTAGCAATTAGCCCCCAGCTTTCTTAACTGACAAATCAAGAAACAATTGGGGACCAAGACCTTAACATCAGAACCAACCGCCCCCCTTCACTCTCCTACTCTCTTACCCTCTGTTCCTTCTCTCCCTAATCCCCTCGCTCTCTCTTACTCTATGTGCTCATGGACGGCTCTCTCTCTCTCTCTCTCTCTCTCTCTCTCTCTCTCTCTCTCTTCTTTACTTCCTTCCGCTTACCCCACCTCAGAGGCACCTCTCTTAATAAAGCCTCCTACGTGAGACCCATGCTGGCTCGGCTGTGATTTGTCCAAGAGGGCACCACTTCATCTAACAACTGTGGTAACTGTGGGGTGGAGCCTAGAAGGAATGCTAACATAAGTGACTAAAAATTTAAGTCTAGATGCTTTTCTATCTTGAAGTCACTTCTTCAAGTGTCCTTACACTTGAGTCCAAACTTCTTTCCTCAGCTGTGAGTTGTACTTTTGCCTATGGTGTCATTGTCCTGGGCTCCAAGGATGAGGCTAGTCAGCCATCCAAAAGATAACTTATAACCCCAGCCATCCGATAGATAACCTATAACCCCAGACGCTCGAGTTCTGCTTTACTCTAGAGCAGTTGTTCCCAACTGGGGATTAAAAATCTCAACAGGCAAACTGACGGTTTCCAGGAGCTAGCGTTGTTAGTCACCCCGTTCCTTTCTCTGGGAAAGGGAAGAGAAGACTGACATTTAGTACACTGAGGCCAGAGAGCCTCAAAACATCCTCCAGTACAGCATTACCCAGGGCAGACCTTAGACAGAAGTGTCCAGGGTCTGAATGTTCCTAGTACAGACGCTGGCTGTCATGCTGCTCCAGATTGATCAAAACAGCATCAGACATCCAAGCCTCTGTGACACTCACTGGGACCTTCTATTCTTTTCGCTGTTCTTCATGTTCCTTCAGCAAGGTCCTCCAAACTCTGTTAGCACTTTTCTGTGCTATCAGCTCCATCACCCCTGGATGCCAAGGCGCTTCTGTGACAATGGTCACTGTGTCATCCTCACTTATGTTTTGTGACCAGAACAACTTAGTGGGTACCTGGGGAGCCATTTGGGCATCCATGGTGCTTTGGCTGCCATTTTTAGAAAAAAGGAGGACACATAAGGCTTCCAGCTGTGAGGTCTCATTTACTTTCCATGTGACACCTTCTCCTGCATGCTTTCCATAGCTATAACAAATACCCAAAAAAAAAAGTTACCTTTGTCTTTGCTGCACCAGCTTATCTGATGGGCATATAGGGAGAAAATGTACTTTGGCTTCAAGTTTCAGAGGATTCGTGTCCATTGTTTCTTATTCCTGTGGTCAAATAAATCATGGAGGCCAGAGCAAGTTATGGAGGAAAGCTGTCTACTTCATGGTGACTGAGAAGGGGGGCGGGGAGCATCAGATAGAGTGCTCCAAGGAGCACCCTGGTAACCTCTTTTCTTTAGCTGGACCCCACCTCCACCAAACTATGCCATCATGTTATGAATTCCTCAAGAGATTGGTATATTCACGATACTACAGTCTCAAGATTTAATTGCCACTGGAAATGCCATCATAGACACACCTAGGAAGCGCTTCACTAATCCCTTCAATGGACAATCAAACTGCCAGTCAGACAAACTGGCACACCTGAGATAACCAATTTATAGGGAAAAGATAGATTTTTATCACATGGTTTTACATGACTCAGTCCATAATTTATTGGCTCTGTTTCTTTCTGGGTGTCTTAAGAAACAACATATCCTGAGGTAACATGGCAAAGAGAGAGAGAGAGAGAGAGAGAGAGAGAGAGAGAGAGAGAGAGAGAGAGAGAGATATGAAGAAGTGACATCCCATAATCCCCTTTTTAAAAGCTCCAGCAGCAGGCCTCCGGTGAAACCTCTAACACAAGAACCTCGTGGGGTCATGAGGTCCACACAACAGCACTATCTTTTCCTCAGTTGTCCTCAGGTATCTGAGCTCTTGACTTTACCCCCAAGGTCATTTATTATTCAGCAAGTCTTCGAATCGAGGAATCGAGCACAGGCCACGCAATGCTTTCCCACTCTCTACCCTCAACCCCCCCACTCACCCCCTCCCTGTTGCCACCTTCTTCCTCAACATCACTGACTTCTAAAGTTTGGGTTTTCAGAAAGCCTGTGTTAAACTTCTGTTACTGGATAGAAGGCCCACAGCAGGACCATCCTGCTGGTGCCCACATTGTGACTCTGCCCACATCCAGGTCATCTTTAGACAGCTGTCATCAATTTCACAGCTCCTTGAAACTTAAACTGTTAACATAAGTCCACCATAACCTGGTGGGGAGGAGGAGGTTGGGGGGAGGTAGTGACTGCTTCTGCCTACATTCCAAACCTTCAGCTAAAAGATATTCCATCTGCTAATCCCAAACGGAAGATGGAGACGTTCATGAAATGGACAGCGTAAAAATGTTCCCGGGTGATGACAAGAAGTAGAAAGGTGTATGTGACACAAAGAGCATAAAAGTTAATCGAGCCGGGCAGTGGTGGCGCACGCCTTTAATCCCAGCACTTGGAAGGCAGAGGCAGGTAGATTTCTGAGTTCGAGGCCAGCCTGGTCTACAGAATGAGTTCCAGGACAGCCAGGGCTACACAGAGAAACCCTGTCTGGAAAAAAACAAACAAACAAAAAGTTAATTGAGTGTTCAGAGAACAACGGTGTGGCTGCCACAGAGTTGGTTTGCCCACACAGGAAGGCACCTCACACAGAATCCCCATCTCATTCTTCTCACTAGATGATTCATTTCTTCTCACTAGATGACTTGGGGTGCCCTGGCTCCCTCCCTCTGAAGGCTTGCCGGGAAACAGGGCAGGGCACACACCTAATAGCCTTGGAGTGTAGACACATACACACTCCACTTTTTTTCTAATAGCTTGAGTTCTTGGTGTTTCCTTCTATTTTCTGAGTTTGCTCGGGTTTTTTTGTTTGTTTGTTTGATTGATTGATTTTTTGTTTTTTTTTTTTTTGTTTTTTTTTTGTTTGTTTGTTTTGTTTTGTTTTGTTTTGGTTATATACTTCAAAAACACCCGAAGTAAAGAAACTAGTTTTCTAGCCTTAAGGAAAATTGGCCCAGGTTGGACCACTAGACATCAGATAATCTCTGCACCTCAAAGCACTGCTGGAGACTCTCTTCAGTAAGGACGAGCATAATGAGTTCTGTTTCTTTGTCTTTACTTCCCATGATATGTTTATCTCTCAAACATTTCATAAAGACTTGTGTGTTGAAGGCCTAGAACTAAGTCTCTGGCACTACTGCAAGATGGCAGAACTTCTAGGATATGGGGCCTGGTAGAGCTGTGTTGGTGAATTGAAGGCATGACCGTTAAAGGGATATTGGTCCTAAAGTCTCTTCCCCTCTTCTGCCCAACCCCTGCCTCCTACATAGGGAAACAGGCCTCCTTCTTTTTGCTTTCTCTTCATGTTGTATTATTCACAGATGCAAGTGGTCATGAACTGAAACCTCGGAAACTGTGAGTCAAACATACCTTTCCTGCATTTAAGTTGATTATCTCGGGCATTTTGTTACAGTAACTGAAAGCTGACTGGCATACTCTATTCCTTCCTTCCTTTCTCTAGTTCTATTTCTCCAGAACCCACACATCTCACAAAATAATTCTCCCAGCACTGATTGGCCTATTTGGATGGAGTTCACCCATACTGCTTGCCAGTAATTGATTCCAGAGCTCAGATTTAAGATAACAGCTCATGACTTTTCCTTTATATCAATTATATAATATATATGTCCTAGAGCAGGACAAGGCTTATTCACCCAGCCACACCTGAGGTGAAGAATGTTTCTTTCATGAATGGGAGACTCTCCAGCTATTCCCATCCTGGGGGTGGGATAAAAACAAAAGCATGCCAACTCTGTTTTTCTCAGTGGTCATCATATAGCCCCAAGTAGAAAAGCTTAAGGATTATCTTAAGCAAAGGACATCAGAGCAGAAAGATATTCATCACAGCTCCACTGAAGTGCACTGAGCCTTCCTGCTGTGAGGCATGGTACCGCTCCTTCCTGTATTGCTCAGATTTTTCTTGCACAGCGTAGATTGTCCTAGCTGACCTCGTCTCCATCTGGGCTGAACTGGGAGGCTCAGGAAGGCAAGTGACCACCTACTCTTTTTCCAGGATTCCGTGCCATCCCCTGACCCCATCTTATTTGAAACTACATTCCAAAATATTCTCCCAGGCCACACAACAGCCAAGACACCTCCATAAAACGTGGCAAAGCACTGATTGGACACAAATGGAAGCCCATTAAACAAAGCTTCTGGGTTACCATGATATCCCGGTTTCTCCCTTTACCTCTCTCGCCCTTCCTGAGTTTACCAGCTATCCCACCTTCCCTTGCCTTGTCTCCACTAACACTCATCCTTGCCAGGGATGTGTGTCCTTCTTTGAACACTTTGCCCATGATGTTCTCAGGTACAAGTGTTTATGACGTTCATAACAAACACTTGCTAATCTCACAGAAGCCACTGAGTGTAGAATCCTGCAGTTTGTCTAGATGAAAAGACTACCTCTTTTTTTTTTTTTTTTTTTTTTAATTCTTCCTTGGCATCGGTGTTTAAGAACAGAATTCGGAAATGGCTGACAGGGCTCACAACTGGCAGAGCATCAGTTCCACCTAAAGGCGATGAACGGGGAGAGGCTAACGAAGCAGAGCAGCTCTCGTATTAACCAGTTAGCTATTCAGTTCAGGACAGATGTGGAAGATAAGCCCATATGAGACAAATTCATTAAAGTGAAATTATCCATTCAACACCTTGATATCTGAGCAGACTGGTGTTTCAAAATTATTATAATTATGATCAGGGGGGTAAAAAAGAGCCAAACTTTTGAAAGAAGACTTGAAAAAAATTAAGAATTCTAGTGCTACCCTGTGAGATGAAAATAATGAGCTGGTCACAAATCCCCGGGATATCAGCAATTGCTCTAAATCCTTCTTGATGAGGAATCTGTGACTCTGAACTCAACATTAATTCAAATGCAAATAATATCTCTTCCCCCTGAGAATCATTATTCCTGATTCGGCAGGCAGTTTAATGGGAAATCTGCAGGTGCACAGCAGACTTTGAACGAGAGAAGTTGTTCCAATGTCAGACAAAGAAGCTTTGACTCCCAAACACATGGACTCAGTCTGAGTCAGAGCCCAGAGACTTGAGTCCCCTCCCTGCCTCCTCTGAGATGGGAATCTCTGGTAAAATACATGGAATGCAGCTGATGTAGAGTTGGTACCTGTGGCCAAAAGAGCATCACCAAATCTGTCTACTTTCTGCAAGCGTGCACCCCAACCTCCAGTTCACTGCATTGGTCTTTCCATGGAAACTCCATAGACAGCACCGGCAGGAGACAATCCATCTCCAGCATCGTCTGCCATAGAGGAAATGCGTAGATGTTAAGGGTAGAAGCTTCCAGCCGTGTTTTGAGAGCTTAGGTTTGAGTGCATGGTACTAGGAATGGTACCATGGACATTTTGTGCCTCAGTTTCTCTGCCAACAAAATATGGCTCTTCATATCACTTACTATGCAAGTCTGTGGTGTAGTTTAAAAGCTGTAACAAGCTTCTCATGGAAGCATAGCAAGTGGTTCACAGCAGGAGTGCTGAAAGCAGGGTTCAAATCTTCACTCTGCTACCTGACTCACTAAATTATCAGTTTAGCAAATACGAAGTGTGCATGGAGGGGTGGTGGTAGTTGGTAATACTGACAACCTTTATGCGTTGTTATAAAGATTAATGACTTTAATTAGTTCACACCAGTATGTCTTGCTCCTGTAACAAACAATACAGAAACACTGAGTACAGAGTTTAACCCATTGTGAGACCTTGATAAATGTTATATATTAGTAACAGAAAGAGCATCAGTGTTTGTGTAAGTACAAGTAACACCAAGGGAAGGAGGGACAGAAAGTGCTGTCTTAAGGAAGGACTAGAAAGAACAAGATGCTTTCTGTTCAAACAAATTGTTCCTTGACAATTCTTTTATACCAGCTTTATATCTGGGGGGGAGGGTGGCAAAAAATACCATAGTGAGCAGCTTACACAATGGAGATTTATTTTCTTATGGCTCTGGAAACTGGAGGATCCAGGTACCAGGCAGGTAGGATGCTGGGGAGAGTGCTGCTTCTGGCTTTCTGATGGTAACTTCTTGTTGAGTTCTCATGGCAAAGAGAGAAATTTCTGTTCCTATTATTTGAATTATTTTATATGTACATATCAGCATCATGTGTGAGCAGTGTGAATAGAAGGCATCAGATCCCTTGGGACTGGAGTTACAAATGGTTGTGAGCCACCGTGTAGATTCTGGGAACGAAGCCCGGGTCCTCAGCAAGATCAGCTTGGAGCGCTCCTCTGTACTTCTTATGAACCCACGGTCTTTCCAGATTAAGGCCTCCACTTTTAGAATGTAATCCACCTAAATTTCCTGTTGAAGATTCTCTCTGCACCAGACTTCAGGAGGCTGATACAGGAGGATCACAAGTTCAAGGCCAATGTGGGCCACAGAGTAAATACAAGACTAGCCTAGGCAACTTGAGTGAACTTCCCCGGGACCCGGGATGGCCCACAGACATACAACAGGCCAAAGGCAGAGCCAGGTGCGTGGTTCCAAGCGAAGCAGAATGAAATAGTTGAGCCAAAGGGGATGCTCTCGCACATCCATGTGTGGTGAGCAAGGGCAGAGTGGCCAGAGGCACAAGAAGTCCTTCTATACCCAGAAAAGCCAAGTCATGGGTTGTGTTTCAAAATTCCAGACACAGCATGTCAGAGAGATAAGCTGTCCTTATCTAAGAGTGTAAACACAGTAGTCCTTGGCTGCCAACCTTACAGGGTCAGGAAGACCTGTCTGGTGTCAATGTTTATATTTTCGTATGCAACAATTAAAAGGGGGACACCTGGTTATTTAAAGAACTAGTCTTGAGAAATGTACTGATTCATCAAATAGCTATTAATACATACTTGGCAAACTTGTGTGATAATTGTAACCTCACATTCTGGGCAGAAAAAAAAATGGAGAAATATATTATGAATGTTTAGTTAAAACAACCCCACATAAAATCCTGAAGAAAAAATTCTTTATCAATATCACTAATCACTCTTATTTATTTTTGTTTTCTGAGGTTTATCTCTACTAAATTATAATTGGAAAACACAAACTAAGTTTACTGAGCTGGGACATATTTTATATGGGAGCCTTCTTTAAATGTGAGATTTGATTCTAGATTTCATTAGTTTAAGTATAAAGGTGTTCAAAGGTAGGTAGCAGTTTAAAGTTCTATCATACACAACTTCCTCACAGGTTACTTCAGGCCAAATCAGTTTTAAAACACTTGCTTGGTAAATATTAACCAAATATTGTTGCACCTTGTCACATCTTCCAGAGTTGTCATTGCCAGAGGTTACAATTTCATTCCGACAGGTAAAGTCACTTGAACTTCAAGGGTAGGGTAGTTGTGTGTGTGTGTGTGTGTGTGTGTGTGTGTGTGTGTGTGTGTGTGTGTAGAGGTTTGGGGTGGGTGGATGGGGGTGTGTGTGTCTATACATACATACAAGGAATTGTGTACTTAGCCTTTAGTGTTGAGGGAAATGACTAAAACCAACTCATGCAACCAATTCCCTTCTCTGCTTCCTAGATATATATTTTTTATTTCATTATCAGTTTCAAAACTTATGAAAGTAAATACACACAATGAAGTCCGTCACAACTGCTTCCCACTGCATCAGAGACACAGGCCTCAGACTTTCCCTCAGCCACATATACTGCATTTTCCTTTAGTTTCAGTGGTGAGGCAAACTTCCCAAACCCAGCCGAAGGCTCTGGCTGCATTCGTGGATTTCTTGTCTTTCATTACCTTGAGAAGCTTTTCCTTCTAAATCTGTTTTTAGCCCCAGATGGACATGAATCACCCATCGGCTCACTGCTTGGACAGGACTGACTGGCCATCCATCTCCCGCTTCTCTCCTGGGTTACAGAGAATTCCCACTCCACAATAACCCATCCCCGGAAGAAAACTGTAAGCTTGGGGAGCAGGGCAGGACCAGGGTGAGTCTCTCAAGGGGCCAGAGAAGAAAACAGTGAACCCCAGACAGAAGCCTCCAGCTCTCTGGGACTCCTGCTGTCCACAGAGGCACTGGTCTCCTACCAACACCTGAGAGACCCCAAAGCTCTCACAACCTCAAGTTCCTTCCCCACTCTTCCAGTCTGAGGACACTCCTCAAGCTAACACAGGCATCGGAGGCATCCGGTAGAAAGCTGGAACAGAAATTCATTTGTCTATTTGTTGTTTACTTTCTTTCAGAAGCAGGAGAGACAAAACCCCAGGAGGCCTGTTTTTTCAGGCCCTTACAGGGTGGTCTATTTATTTCTGTTTCCCATATTGAGTGACATGGGTCTTTCCTCCTCCCGCCACAGCAAGGACATGGCTAATAACATCCACCCTTCCATCAAGATGTGTTGACTGCTCATGTCTATGGCCCTTGTTCCAATACCCAGGTGGCATAATGTGACATTCAGAAATTCTTGGCCCTCTTTCTTGTGCTACAAACGTTTCAAATAGCACAGAAGGAAGGAAGGAAGGAAGCTGGAGAGAGGTTTGATTCTAAAGTCAAGTTGCTCTCCTATGGTTGCCTGTTCTGTGCTCAGCCGAGCGTTCTTCAGAGCCTAGCATTCTTCAGCCATAACAACTGCATCTTTAAGCGTTGCTTGCCCGTCTCACTTGTCCCTTCCGTGTTATGGTTTAAATGTGAACCGCCTTTCATGGGCTCCTGTGTTTGAACACTCGGTCTCTAGCTGCTGACAATGACCTGTCGGGAGACTGTGGGATACTTAGGAGGAGAGGGGCCTAAGTTAGAGAAAGTGGCTCACCTATAGGGCGAGACGCCAGGGTTGCAGCCCAGCCAACTCTGCCCTAGCTCACCTTGCTCCCCTGCCCATTGAGATGTGACACCACCTTGCCTTCCCCACCATGACGGACGGTATGCCTTTACATCCCAGCTCAAGATAAAGCTCTCCTCTTTCAAGTGGTTTCTGTGAGGAGTTTTGTCATAGCAACAAGAAAAGTAGCTCACACGCCTTTCATCCTACCACTTACCAGCCTTGTGTGGATTCTCAGAATGACCAGGTGAACATGTTAACAGCGCCCATTTGCAGGTCCCATCCTGAAGAACATTATTTGGGAGCCATAAGCAGGAACTCAAGAATCTGACTTTGTAACTAGAGAAAGTTAGTTCTGAATAGAGAATTAAGTCTAAGGCCATATTTGCTCCCTGTCTAGGTCAACGTGGCATTTTCTAAATCCTGAAGTGTGCCCCGTCTTTTTAAAAGCATTTCCAAATGGATCTTTTTACATCTTTTGGATTAACTACCCAAGGTTAGGCGCTGCTGTCTGCAGTCTCTTAGTGTATCTTAAGACCTCGTGAAGATGAACAATATATTTTGGATTTGTATAATTGCCTCTTTTTTTTTTCAGATTCAGTAACAATTCTATATTATATACCTAAGGATGTAAGACTGAGAGAAGCTCTGGCCTCCAGAGCTCTCAGGCAATATTAAGCCAACAAGTCTAAGATGCAGAAAAGCCACAATTACAAAGATAGACGTGGGTTGCTCTGCAACAACTGAACAAGGGCATTGCTTGAGACAATAGTAGACAGGCTTCTCAGAGACAGAATCAGAAAGATGAGACAATAGTAGACAGGCTTCTCAGAGACAGAATCAGAAAGACTCGATAAGGAGGGAGACTAACCACTCCTAGAGATAAAAGAGGCAACATCAAAGCTCAGGATGGGTAGGCATAAAGCATACTCAAGCTTCTAAGAGGAGATAGTGTATTCAAAGTCGGGGCTGGTGAGGCAAGGCAGCATGTTAGTTTGCTTCGGCCATCATATGACATACCATAATACATACCATCCCACACCATAGTAACAGACCAACTGCCTTAGAAACAAAAGAAATGTATACCTTGCAGATCTAGATGTTGGAGGTCCTAGATCCAAGAGCCAGCAAAATGTTGTGTCTGGCTTGAACCATTTCCTCCTTCACATTCAGGATGCTTGTCACTGTGTCTTCCTATGGTGGAAGGGATGAGAACGGTCACTTTGGCCTTGGTGGTGAAGATTTTATCATAGAAATTTGAAAGGAGGGACCCAAACGTGCAGTCCGTTCTGTCTACAACCAAGAGGAGATAGGTGAAGGAGATGTCAATCATGTGAAGGTATATGTACGTTACTCATTAATCATGAAGAGCTGTTGGAAGGTTCTGGTGTATTCAGAGAGGGATTGGATCAGGAAAGAACCAACACTGATCACCTTACATCATATCGCCATACTCAAATGCCAAACCTCAACAGCACCAAACGTCTGAGACTGTACTACTATGTGTGCCTTTAATTTATTTAGCAAAAAACCTCAGCATTTCTACTGCACATGGAAACCGCTGGCAACCCTTAGATAGGACATGGCAGTCATGAAGCTTTGACTGTTCACTAACAGCCTTTTCCGAACAGAAACAAAGAAGATGCTAGGGCTGGCGTGATTGGGTTTTGTTTATTTCCTTGTTTTAGAATGCTTCTTCCTTTTGTGAAATCTGTCCCCTCTTCAAGCGCTCTGAATCCCATTGGATTCCATAAGTCATTCTAGGACAAGGCGTTGCTGTCTTCACATATAGTTAGCTGCAGACTCTGCAGCCTGCAGACCTAGCACCCCAAACTCCAGCTGCCTGGAGTCCCAGCCTCCATGCCCTGTTTTCTGATCCTGGGAATTAGAGTCCAGAGCTGCTCTGTGGTTGCCTAAATCTATACATGACTTAGACACTCCCTTTTCTGCTAAGTTCTGATCATTTGAACTCAAGTGGCTGACAACCGTGCTCTTCTCTAATGGCCTGAAAATTACCCTGCCTAGGCTCACAGTAGGTGAGAAACTGTGTCCCTGAGAGGATCACAAAGTGATGACAAATTAGAGCAGGACATGGACTGAGGCTGGGATAAACTATTTCTAACCATGGCATGGTACCCTTTCCCATGACATTCAATTAACCAGATCAGAGGCCTCTGCTCAAGAAAATAAGGACATAAAGGTATGATGGTCAACAGGCCCCAGAACTAGAGGGAGGTAAAAGATTCGGGGTATTGGATATGATCTTCAGATTTAGTAGCTTAGAGAGTAAGTGACCTTTAATAGGGGATCCTGGGGTGCTGAAGAGGTAGGCCAGTCAGTGAAGCACTTGTCTTTACTTTGTGAAAGAGCTGAGTTCAGCTTTCCAGAACCCATGTAAAAAGCCAGACACAACAGCATGCATCTGCAATCTCGACAATGGCAGGATAGGGGTGGAAACATAGGAATCCCTGGAGCTGACTGTCCAGTTAGCCTAGACTACCTGGATGTAGGTCAAAGAGAGCCTGTGCCTCAAACAAAAGTCACATACATGCATATGCATGTACATGCCCACAGATGTGTGCATGTACATGCATGTGCACACACAACTTTATAAAAGAGGATGATGGAATTCTTTGTCTTCAAGTAGGTTGGATTATGGACTGGGTTCCTCTTTGTGCAACTTTTGTTCTTAGCATATCTATGACACTGAGCATGTACTCAGAAATACCAGCTGGGAAGGCGCACACCTGTTCCACCTCCCAGGCCCCTTTAACAGGCGTCCTAGTGCCCCCGTTATTGAGCAAGGGAGGAAAAGAACACTGTAGCTCCTTGGAGTCGCTGAGAAAATGTTCTCAGGCCTAAAGAGATTTCACAGAGAGGAAATGTTAAAGACAGAAACCCAAACCTCTCATTTTATAACTTTGAGTGGGGGCCCAGGGGGAGGAGGGGGAAGGGAAGAGCTTTCATTGGCTACAGATACCACATCAGAAATAAGTAAAGCTGGAGAGCTTCAAACCACATGAAGAGACAACATGTCAACCTCAAGCAGGCTCTTAACACTTAACAAGCTCCTGGTAGAACTGAAGTCTCCCAAATTAAAAAAAAAAAAAAAAAAAAAAAAAAAAAAAAAAAAAAAAGCAGAGTGTTCTTTGCAGTCAAAGTTACCTTAAAAGAAACTCATAAAGTTTCTTCAAATGCAGGACAAAGCCTATTTACATGACTATCCCACCATACTACCTTTCTCTACTCATCAGCACAGGCCAAGACAAGAGGGAGCCCTTCCTGGTGGGAGCAGTTCTTGGTGCTCTGTGGATTGGAGCACCTAGGCCCAGGTGAGCAGAGAAACCGCATAAAACTCAATGTCTGTGTCTGGCCAAAGGGACCCTTGAACCCAAGCATTCTCTAAGCTCAGAGAGGCTGCAGATTGTGACTTAGATCCCAGCATGAGGCACTGACATCTCTCACCAGATGGAGACTTGATACTGGGCCTAAAGGCTTTTCTGTGTGCTTCTTCTGATGGTGAAGAGACCTCCCATGGAGAAGGGTCCTCCTGCCCATACAGAGTGTGACGCTGTCCTAGCTGCTGGCAGCAGACAGTTAAAGAAAAGCATCAGAAAAGAAAAGGCAACCTGGCGCCAAGCAAATGACAGGAGTAACATCCATTGGCCCTACAGGAAGCCAGCCTCGCAGAGCCACAGGAGCAGAGACAGCAATTCAAAGTCACTTACACTTGGCTCTCCAAAGCTTTTTGGTGCTTGGATTTCATTGTGGGTGTGGCTGGCATTTCTATAATTCACAACACATGAGGCCTCTGTGTAAGAACCCGAATCAGTAGGAGGTGGGGAGCCATCCAGCTTCTCACATCTAGCCTGCCCAACTAGCCCTCAACTCCACAGGGCAGGGGTGGAGGCGGGAAATGGCTGGATTCCCAGCTGATGAGAGCAGCCCAGGCGCCTGCTCAAACGAAATAGTCCTCTCTGTGCTGGGAACTCATGCTAATCCTGCGGGGGGGGGGGGGGGGGGCGGGGGGGGGAGAGACAGGAGCAAAGGGACAGGGGAACTCAGATGCCCTTCTGTCCCAGGATTGGGCCCAGATAGGAGAGTGGCTGAAGGACCAGGAGAATCTAGTGAGCCTCAGAGATGCCCACAGCCTGTGAGTTTCCAGGAGTTCTCTGTGGCTTCTGTGTGGGTAGTTCCAGGAGAAGACCCAGGTACCCCAACATGCCATGGATGCCAATGAAAAGAGGGATCAAGCTTTTAGACATGAGCTCACCTCGCTCTTCAGGGGTGTAAGGAGAACGCTTTCACATGGAGCCAAGTATGGAGGCAGGCAGAGTGCAGAATAGCATGGTGCAGATCCTGCAAATCTCTCTGCTCCCTTCTGGAAAGTTCTGGGTGCACTGAGTCAGCCCATGCAACGAAGACGCCATACACGTAGTAGCTGTGTTAAAGAGAAGAAAAAAAAACCCCACAAAACACCCAAAAAAACAAAATATCACAGCCACCTAGAGACAGGGTAACTTGGTAACCACTCCTCAGAAAACGCTTCCCAAGACTAGCCTTGTAGAGATGACAGAATGGGGAACCCATCCCATGCCCACAGAAGGCTTGAAATGGGGAAAAAAAACACCATACATTTAAAATATATGAAAAGATCCTAGGGCAGGCATAATGAGATGGTTCAGCTTGGCAACTTGAATTTGATCTTTTGAACCATGTAAAGGTTGAAGGAGAGAACCAACTCCACAAAGTTGTCCTCAGACTACCACAGGCTCATCTCAGCCTATACACCCTCTGAAACACACACCTTGTGCACACACATAAATAATTTTTAAAAAGGAACCTGTATGTTCCTAAAGAACCTGTGTGGGCTTTGCATATGTCAGCTTAAGAAGGGTCCTTTCCCAGTAAAGAATGATTAACCATTAAGTCCTTTATCCTTTTAAAACATGTGATAAGTCCAGCAGGATGTCCCACTGGGTGAAACCAATTGTCACACGAGCCTGACAACTTGAGTTCAATCCTTGGGTGACATGGTAGAAGGAAAAAAGCACTACCTAGACGTTGTTCTCTACATCCACACTCGCTCCATAACATGCATGTACATGCAGTCAAACAAGTGTACATGTGTACACACACACACACACGAATGCATGCACACACACAGGCACACACATAATATTTTAAATTGAGAGATAAGGAGATAGGTGAGCCTTGTGTATTAATAAACTCCCTTGGCAAGACCAACCAATCCACAATCCCATCTTCCAATAATTTTTTTCAACATTCTCTCTGAAATTAGTATTTATATGAATTGGCAAAATGATTTCTTTCAGGTTTTGAGGCTTTGGATGAATTCGGCTTTTTATTAACTCAACGCTGACAGGTTACAAGAAGAGCTGACATTCTAGATGGATTGTGTGCTGGCATCAATCCGGATTCTTTCTTCAGAGTCCGTCATTAAACTCCCAGTGTGACTGTGGGGTAGATTGGACTTAACCTGATACTTTCTCAAAAGAAAAACAGAAACTTTATAGTGTGAACCAAACCATATGGTGGGGAGGCTAGGATTCAACTGAGCGCTGTCTGACTTAGAAGCCTCCTGTACCTCAGCCTCAGCTGTCCCTGGCAATATCATGCTCATATTGCCAGGCCTAAAAGGTCCTGCAGCCTCAGAGTCAGCAGGGAAGATTGAGGCACAGGGAGGCAAGGGGACTTGCCCAAGTTTACTGAGTAACTGGTGATGGAGTCTATCACCCGTCGCTCAGCCCTGTGCTTTCTCTCCTGGTCTCACAACCTTCCACTCCTGCATTGCCTTACCACACAACCACCAACCACAGACGAGGAGATGGCCACCTGAGTACCGCCCATATCTTCGCTGAGAACAACAGACATCTCTTTGCAGCTTGCCAGTTATGGATGTGACTCCCAGGCTGCTGACGAGGCTCACCCCACTCAGGGCTGCTGAGGAACAAGCTGAGAACTAAACTGTTCCTTTGGCCTTTGCCACCCTGCCTGTTCAGGCCATGCCTGGAGGGAAGCAGGCCCTGAGGACAAAGGAGCATTGTGTCACTTGATACAAGGCCCCTGAGTGTATAGACGCTGTCTTACCACATTTCCTTTTAATTCCCCTCAAATGAGGACATTTAAAGAGCCCAATAACATTTTTTTCTGAAAGGAGCCTCCACCCTTCTTTCTCAGAGGAGGAGCAGATTCGTTTGTCTCCCAGGGGGCCTCCGAGGAAGCGGAGGGGGGAAGCAAAGGATGGTTTAATAGCATCTTCTCTCTGGTGAATTGGGGCTTCATTTTACACTGTGGCTTTATTCTCTGGCCCTTTGACACAGCCAGCTGCCTTCACATTCCAGCTCAGAAACAGGCTGGCTTCAGGCTGTAACAGGCACGAGGTTCCAAAGTCCTTTCCCTGGATGACTCAAGTTAGCCTGTGAGAGTCTGTGTGCCTAAAACTGCAGGGCCATAGAGCTTTGTTCTGGCTGAGACTTACACTCGGCTGTAAAAAGCTTCGTGCAGTAACATGATGTCCTCTGAAGTCGCCTGCCTACCGTGGGCCTGCATAATTGATTTCGAAGCAGAACCTTTGGTTCCTGTCTCACTTGGGTTCATCTTGTTATCAATGCACCAGACAAGAGGAAATGACATCACACACCCAAAGCGCTGCTCTGAAGCTGAAGGTGCACACCAAAACATTGTATGCAGTGCTCACTTGGGGCAGGAAACCTTCTTATGGACCATCTGTTAAGCTATTTAAAAAGTAAATAGCATGGGCCAGGTTTCTTCAGTGGGATTTTAAAGTCGATGTTCAAAAGGTAAAAGGGGGCCTTTTGTGGATTCTGCACTTAGCCCAGAGGCTACAAAAGGAGTGGAGATGGGTTTCCCCTAAGTGCCTTGAGACTTAATTCTTGTACAAAGCACAAATATCAAGGGGAAATGTTCTGCTGAGCAGCTTTCCATGTGGCCAGTGAAGCAAAGCCACTTAACACGAGTCACTAGGGTTCTTAGCCAAGTGTTCTGGGCCCCATGTCTGTTCGCGGGCTACTTTTCTATATAAGAGTGTTTCCTGAGCAGAGTCTCTGGGGGCATTCTCAGTGACTGGCAGCTCTGGGAACGCTCATGTGGAGCTGAACAGCTAGCAAAATCACTTTACTTTGAAGACAAAGGACATCAGTTTCCTGTAGTTTTCTTTGCCATCTCTATCCCTCTTCCCTTTCCAGCTGACTCCCCCCCCCCTCCTCTTTCCCCATGGCACGAAATAAAATGCTTGGAAAATGAAAGGCACAGCTGCCCCTTCTTCCCATTAAAACAATCAAGAATGATGGTGAATTTAATATATTTGATTAGAGAAACTCCAATTTGGTACACTTGAATCAGCTGCCTTTGTCTTCAGCTCCCTATGGCCCAGTTTCAGTGGAATGTCCTCACTGTCCACTGCCAGCTCCCTCGGGCTCGGAGAACATTCCACATTGGCCTGGCATGCTCAGAAACAGGGCAGATATACCGTGGAAGATGCCAGGCCCGCTCTGCCCTAATCAGGGGGCGAGCCACTTCATTAGTTCATGGTCGCTTGCTGGTGACCCTCAAGGCTGTATCCTGAGGAGAAGGGGATATTATGGTCCTCTTTAGCAATGTTGATTTTTCATGGGTTTTATTACTTTGCTCGGTTGGTACTTAACCACTGAGATTCAGGCCTGAACCCTGTACAAACAGCCCCAATGGACTCCGGTGTTCAAGTTGAACAGATGAATTTTGGAGGAAGTGCTCACATTTACATATGGAGTCCCTTTCGTTGAAAATAAATAGAACCTCAAGGGAAAAGAGAAAAAGTGTCCTCTTTCCCCCATGGCATTAAGAGAGGCGGCAGTAGTGTCTAAGCAGCACCCACTTTGCAGAATCCTTGAAAGGTGTTTCGGGAGAGCAGGGGAGTACAGGCTTAGACAATGTTACTTATTCACACTTAAAATGCATGGCGATTTAGCACTGTCACTATATAGTCTATATAGTCTAGATAAGTGTCTGCTTGGTGAACAAGTAATAGATGAATTAAAGATGAGAGTCTGAATAGCTATCACAGGCATGTTAGCGCTCTCTTGAATTTGTATCTCTGAGATAGTTTCTGCTCAAACCACTACCAGTATCATATTGAACTGAGATGAAAGAGGCAACAAAGCTGCTAAACTCATTGCCTGCACTTTAATCACAAAGGAAAAAAGTTGGTATCTGCCCCACATTGCCACCTGGCTTAGTCCCTGCCTACCGGCCTCTCTGTGGGTGTCAGCACCCATATGTAGTCTGTGAGTTGCCCTGTCACCAAGAGACTTAAGAGTCTCTGCTACATTTGGGAAGAGTTACCGAGGAAGGAGGGTACCCTGCTTTCCCCCAGACCTGATGGAAAACCTCTCACCCACGCCCTGGCAGTGGGTGGCTGGGGGCTGCAAGGGATACTTCACTTGGAGACCAACTGGCAGCCTGTCAGCTTGGCCTGCTACACAAGTCAGAGGCCTCTGAGGAGGCCTGGAGATGTTTTGTCTCCACACCCGAAAGTACTCTGAGCGTGGGGCAAGAAGAACCAGCCAGTCTTCTAGAAGAGCCAGTTTCCCAAGTGCAGTGAGGGCTGCCAGGTTCAGGGTCATGCAGCCAAGGCCACCAGGAGATGTTCTGAGCTGTGTGGTGAGGGAGAGAGAGAGCTTCATGCTACTCAGCTAGCTGAATGTGATCAAACACTACAAAGAGCTGGCTGCCTTCTACCTCTCCCTTTTCAGTGTAAAAGTTGAGTTTGAAGATTCCTCTTGTATAAGAATTAATATGAAAAGAATTCTGAGTCCTATTATGGCATTGTGTTATAATAATGGAATGCTCTCCCCGCCCAATCTGGCTTGCTCTCCCCTGGACCGTGCCAATAACAATCCAGTTCCACAGTGTGTAAGGGTGGCTGTGGGGACAGCCTCCAGAGCTGACAGAGAGGCTATGAATGTTTCATGATGGTCAAATGGAAAGAGTGGGTCCTGGGACGCCAGCTACCTTTCTGCATACACATATGGACATCGGAGGGCACATGCTTGGTGCTGGGGTGTCTCTTCCCTCTGAGAGCTAACGTGGACCTGTGTGGCTAGTGTAATGCTGATGGCTGCAGCTGAGTGACCAGCTCATTGTCCCTGGTGCAATACACAATGGGTTCCAGAATCACAAAACAAAATGCTCTTTAAGCAGTGAGTTGTGTCCCGGGTGGAAATTAGGAGTCCAGAGCAAAAGATTTTCCTGCGCAAACCAGATGGGGAGGGGTAACTGTGGCTGCACTTTTAATCTGTTGGATAATTACAGCTTGTTCCCTGGAGTGTAAGGGTTTGACAAAGTTTTTTTTGAATGTACCAGTTCAGAGAGACGTTCTAATGACCAAAGGGGGAAAAACATCTATTCTCAAAGCCATCAAATGCCTGGATGGCTCAGGAAAGAGGAAAGGGTGACAGTTTCTTTTCCACTTTCATTTAAACTTTGCAAGTAGGATTGAACTCCAACTGTAGCATGAGGGATCCGGGTAAGACATGAGAAAGGTCTTCGAGCGGGAGGAAGGTTCAGCCCTGCAATGTGTCACTGGAAACAGATGCTGAAGCATTGCCTGGGCGGGAATGTGTCTGATGTGTGAGGGGCGGAGTCCTGCAGCTCCACAGAAGCCCCTGGCTGCTTAGGCAGTGATAAGGGAGGTTTGTTTATGTTGAGAGTCTGCGTTGTTGGGTTCCTATCATTCTGTCTTCTCCCAGAATCTCTCTGTTGGAAACAGAGCACCTTTGTCCATTTCCTTTTGACCAAGTCTAAAGTCCCCAGACTCTGCTTAATCTTGCTTTAGGAAATGCCTCTCTGGGTGGCCTCTTCCTTTCCTGCCAGGGCTGGGCCATTCTGAGGATTGAACAATGGCTGTGGAAGGTAAGTCTGGTTGAGTTAGCTGCTGTGTGCCCACGTGTGTGCATACATTTCCTTTTCCCTATAGAATCCATTTATCTACTAATATGTTTTAACAGCCAGGCCAATCCTCTTCCACACAGAGCAACGTCAGAAAACCCAGGAAACTCTCAGAGCCAAGAAGGAAGCTATTACCAGTCTCCATGGGCGTATTCTAAGGCCCAGATGTGAAAGAAGGAGGCCTCACCCCACGGGTGCACAGAGAGCTGAACACTAGTTGAAGCTGCCCCAAAGCTGAGGAACTATCCAGATGCACCCAGATGGACAAGCCAACTTCTTCAGATTAAAGGAGATAAAAAAGGACCCCCCTCTTGCCCATTTCTGTGCTACTCTTAGGGCACAAACCAGATGCCTCATTCAACTATGTATCTTTACCGCATGGGAAGGCATTCATTCTGCAGTAGTTAATGGCTGCTAGCTTCTGAATAGGCACATGAATAAATTTCCCCCAGATTCAACATCAGAAAGGCATTAATAAATTATACAATGGGAAAAAAATGAGGGTTAGTAGGTTAATGTCACTAGTAAGAAGATTGTTGGGAGAGGACACATCAGCAGGACTTGGTCCCAAAGATTCAGAACAAATACAAAGAAGGAATTATTCATGGGTTTGCCTGTGTTGTCCAGTACCCACACTGCCACACGTGCATGAATGGAAGAGCAACCCGGCCACTGCCGAGGATACGGTCAGTCAGGTAATCTCAACCAGAAAGAATAAGCAACTCACAGAATGTGGCTTCCAACATACTTGTTCTCATAGCTGTTCCTTTGGAATAAAGAAACTGTCCTGGAGCCGAAGTCATGGGCTGAGCTGTGTGCTTTTCCGTTGGGGAGTAAAGCAGGTCTGTGTCCTGTGAAGCCTGTGTCCGTGGATACCTACTGGGCCTCATAGAGCACTGAGATGAGCATCGAGCCCCACGGACATTATCATCAAAAATACTGCGACAACTGTGTTTTTGATGAGTGCTATGCTCTGAGCTCTGTGAAGGGTCTATGAGTTCAATTGTATAATAACCGTAAAAATGCGCAATAATAATAATTGCATGTCTCTGATGGCAAAGAAAACTGTAGATCCACACAGAAAAGGTAAAGAAAGGACGTGCTTAGATCATAGCCTTTATCAGTGTTAAGAAACTGCTGGTATGGCACTGGAATGTTTACTTGGGACACACTTAATTTATATTATATATGCATATATCTAGTTTCTGGCAGCTTTCTTTCAAAACACTGGAAAAACGCAGTACCCATGAATACTTTAAGGTTGCACCGAACTATATATAATTCTTTTTTGAAATGATCAAAACCTTTCTTGACATAATACCACAATGCCCTGAACTATCTCTCTTTGAAAGCCAACAACAACGTCATCAGCAATTGCGATTTCTACATTCCTTAACACCCTAGGGAATGGGCAAGACAATAAAAGCCATCAGGCCACACATTTGCATCAAACCCCAGAGAAAAGCATTAAGGAGAGACAGAACACAAGACAAAGAGACAGGTTGAGGAAAGAGCTAGAACAGGATGGTGTCTCAGGGGAACAGTTGGGGTTTACTGCCAATGCCTCAGCTGACTCAAAGTGCACCCGCTGCCTCTTCCTTGTGACAGCCTAGTATGCAATTATCAAATGGTACCACGAGGATAGAGCACACATTAAGAGCTTACTGCAAGACTGCTGAGAGAGACTGAGCAGCAAGCATGGATGGTGGCTGCACATCACACAGGATCCTTGGAGCCAGCCGTGGTGTGACCTTCGATGGGCAACAGAGTGATCACAGCAAGGAAATGAAAGTCAAAGAGAATCAAGCATTGAAGGATTGGGGGGGGGGGCATCCCCACTATTTTTAGGTTAAAAATAAATTATACCAAAAGCAAACCCTAAGGTCAACAGTCATTGATGTGTGGCCATCAACACAAGTGTATTGGTCTGCTGCAAGACCTTGACGTGAGCCAAGTGGGGTGAAAGTGGGGTAGAAACGTGGGATATCTGTCTACTGTCTATGTGACTCAACTGTAAATATACAGCTGTTTTGAACTAATAAGTTTCGAGAGTAAGGGATCTATTACAGTCCCTGAAATAAGCAATTGGGATATTACATATCCATGGCATTCATCTTGGTGAAAACGGAATAAGGAAACATCCAAACACAGAGATTAAACCTTGAGTCGGCCTATCCCAGCTTCTGCTCCAGAGGAAGTGACTCCCAGAGTTTTGCTGTGAACCTGTTTCCAAGCTTCAAAGTAAGTATTTTAATGATCAAGAATCATAAAAATGTAGTTGACTTGGTCCTGCATCTGCAGCGTTTCTGAAATTACTTCCCTAGAGCCATCTTGAACATTCAAAGGTCATGTCCATCATCGCTGCGTAACCTCTCTGCAAGATTTGCTGTGCTTCTACGTGCTGTGATATGGATGCTGGTGACTTCCTCCATGTTGGCCCATCCAATAATAAATCTTGCCCTCATCTCCCTGGTTCTGTGACTCCCAGTCTGTGTCCAGCTTCCCTCAACCTTACTTTTGGATCATAACTAAGGCTTCTTTCTGCTCCAGGCTTGACCAATTCCTAGGTCTGCATTCTAGGTGTCCCCATGACAGAGCCAAAGCTTGCTCTTTCACAGCTGGTCCTTAAACATCCTCCTCCTCTCTGCCCTCTGCCTCTGCCTCAAATCCCTCTCACCCTGTCTGTCTCACCTCTTGAACATTCCTGCAATCCACTCTCACTCCTTTATATTTGTTGTGACCACTGGTGATGTTCAGGGTTTTTTGTTTTGTATTGTTGTTGTCAACAGTGCCTAGATTATGACAACAGGCTCTCAGCCTTGTGGCTTGTCCCAGACTCCCAACTATTCTTCTCATTGTCATCAGACACAGATGTGATCTTACCACCCCTCTTTTTAAAAATATCATGGCCTTGGGCTGGAGAGATGGCTCAGAGGTTAAGAGCACTGACACTCTTCCAGAGGAGCTGAGTTCAATTCCCAGGAAGCACATGGTGGCTCACAACCATCTGTAATGGGATCCACAGCCCTCTTTTGGTGTGTCTGAAGAGAGCAACATTGTACTCACATACACAAAATAAATCTAAAAACAAAACAAAAAAAATGTGGCTTCTTGCCCAACAGCATCCCATTTAGCCCATGGCACACAAGCTTCTGCTGCTAGGCTCTCCATGATGGCTAAGCCCATCACTTATTATTCTCCCACTCAATGGCCAAATCTACAATGTGGTCTGCAGACTAGCAGTCCCAGTACCATGTGGAAGCATGGAAAAATGCATTGTCAGGTCCTGCTCCAGGAGTACACTCTGCCTTTTGATAACATTCATATTCACATATCCTATGCACATGAAATCCTAAGACTTACTTCTCCAGAGAGCTGAGCTGCTTACAAAAAGACACACAACCTTCTGCACACACAGAAGCATCTGATTAAAACTATTTTTATGCATATTCCTTTTTATTTTAACTTGAACTTTTGCACATATATTATGAGTTGTCCATTTTAACACACTATCCTGCACATTTGGCTATCCTCTTTATTTTGGATGGAATGGTGGTTGCCTCTCTGTTGGCTGAAGCTACTTTTGTATTTTCCAACATCCCCTCTTCCAAGCTTTCCCCATCCCTTCAAACAGCTTGCTTCTGCTACCGTGCACTCTTGCAAACATTATGATTGCATTGTTTTGGATGGCTTTAGTTGTTGCTTTGCTTGGGGGCCTGTTCGTTTACCTCTCTAGACTGTGGTATCCCCAGGGACAAAAACTACGCCATCCCTAGCCCATAGGATAAAGGTAGAGAACTGACAGTTTCCTAACAAATCAAAGGAGCTCTAAGTACAGAAAATGCCTTTCACAACACATGGCTGCCGAGACTTCCAGCTGATTTCTAGTTGCTGACACCACAGCTGAGCAGATAACTGGAGAAAGACAAGGCTGATCCTCATTTACCTGTAAGCAATCCAGAACATTCCAAATAATACTCTATTTTTTTTTTTAGTTCTGTGTCTCTTTGGGGTATATATATTCTTTTAAGATGTTTAACTTATCATCATCATCATTAGTGTATGTGACATGTGTGAGGTGTGTGCGTGAGGTGTATATATGTGGCATGTATGTGACACATGGGCTGTATGTGTGTGTGAGAGCATAGTGTAGAGGTCAGAGGTCAGGTCTGTGGAGTTGGCTTTACCCCTCCTCCAACTCCATGTAGGTTCCAAAGTTTGGGCCCATGCCACCAGGTCTTTGGGGTGACCATTTTTCTTAGTTGAGCCAGTCCCCAAACTTTCTTTTCTGTTTTACATTTGCTAACATATTGGGTGGGGGGCAGTGTATATGTATGTATATATGCATGCGTGGCACAGTGCATACATGGAGATCAAGGACAACCTGAGAGATTTGGTTTTCTCCTTTTACCATATGGGTTCCAGGAATCCAACTCAAGCCATAGGCTTGGCAACAAATTTCTTTGCCCACTGAGCCATCTCATCAGCTAGGGGAGATAGATTCTATAGGGTAGAGCAAAAAAAAAAAAAAAAAAATCTACAAATGTCTGACATGTTTTGCTTGGTGCATACTTTGAGCTTAATAGATACACAGCCAGGACAACATGACTGCTCATAGAAGCAAAATTCTCATTTGGAAGACACTTGTGTCATGTTTCTGTCTGCTCCAGGGTAACCCTGGCTGATTCTAATCCTAACATGACATTAAATTAATTAGTGGAATAATCTGACATCTAGAAACAAAATAGTAGCTAATAAATTATTCAGATACACACACTTCTCTAAATCATTTATAACGAAATGTGCTGTGTCCACAGGTCAAAGAGACATTATTGAACCAAATCTTTCTGTTTTCTTTTTCTGTGGTGTTGGGTAAAGAAGGTTACCTAAGTGCTCAAACACTGCGCTACATCTCAACCCTAAACTTGTTTCTTTATACACAAACTTGAAATTAGAGCAATATTTCTACCTACTACACAGGGTTACTGTGAAGCTCTAAAAGGACGGTACATAGAAAAATTACATATTTGGGGCCAGCAAGCCAGTTCATTAGGTAAAGATGCCTGCTACCGAGCCTGATGACTTGAATTTACTCTCTAGTGTCCACAAGTGTGGAAGGAGCGAACCAATTTCCTCCACGTGCACATGGGCCATGCACATGCCCCACCCCCACTTATACATCTGCACACAATATAAATAAAATAAAATCTAATATACCTCAAGAGTAAAGTTGAATTTACATTTTTAAATTAAGAAAATAAAAACTATGTACTTGAAAACTCTTAAAATGTATAGCATTATGTATTGACATTCATCTCTTTAGTGATTTTTTTTTAATATCACTTCTGGCAAGTGGTTGTACATCTTCTTTCTCCCTTAAGTGTTTCTTCCTGGGCTAGAGGGATGAGTCAGTGGTTAAGAGCACTTGTTTGTGTAGAGAACCTGGGTTCAATTCCTAGCACCCACGTTTGCAGTTCATGACTTTTAGTAATTCCAATTCTAGGATGCACGGGATACTCAGTCAGATGAGTAAAATGCTTATACACATAAAAACAAAACAAAAAATAATTTAAATGGCTCTTCCTGTCTTTTCTGTATGTATTCCCCCCACCCCGACTCTTTCATTCCAAGGGTACAAATGCCACTTCTAGCTAATGGTTACTCAGATATATACAGAGTGAGCTCTTCAGGGTATACACAAGGCTCTCCACTCACTCACTTTAATCAGAACTAGAACAAATTAGACAGACACATTCTCCCCTGATATATGGTGTACTTGACACTGTATAGAAGGGCTCGCAGCCAAAAGGGTGACATCATTTCCTGTTGTTTGAGTTCCTCTCTCCTACCCTGCCATGTGTATCGCGCTGGATGAACGTGTGTTTGCTCATGTGGAAAACTGCACAGACACAAAGTAGGAAACAGACAGGAAACAGCAAAGAGGCCAGAACGTTGCGGTATCACTTTCTCTCTGGCCTCAGCAGTGCCCGCCACTGGCTTCTTTTAACAGTAAGATGCTGGATCCAATCAAATTGAGCTAATCAAACTTTATGAATTTCCTATTGCTATTCTATTCCAATCTCCATTAACCAAAAATGCTAATTAAAATAATTAAAGTTGACAAAGCTCGGGGTTAAGTGAACCTTAGTATTCTGAAGGCCCTAGGTGATTTCCCCAGTGCCAAATAAATAAATAAAATGAATGTGCCTAAATAACGTTAGCTCCCAAGGCTGTCCTCTCATCTAGCAAATGAAGCAAATGAGACCCACTTTGTGAAGGAGAGTATACCTGTAGAGAATACACAGGGAAGCTGGCTTTGAACAATTAAAATCTAAAAGTAATAAAATGATTAATTCATGGGAGACAGAAAACATGGTCATGCTTGGAGTCTACGCCAATAGTGAGAGGTGTTACTCTCACATTTTTCCTCAGAGTGCAGGCCTCAATTAGAGACCCAGAGATGAATAGTGGATAGGAACAGAAGGGATCCACTCAGAGAGTAACAGTGGGTGAGAATAATCCTGGGTGTGGCCAAGAGCAAAGGACCTGCACAGAGGCTCCAGCTGCGGCTTGCCAGGCTGTCTGTCCCACCGGCAGACCGGCTTCATCAGGAATGAAAAACATGTAAATATCATTGAACTTACTTATGTGGCTGGTTTTTTAATGGTTCGTATTAATGGGTCTGTAATTTGCTTATGATAACAGTTTCCCTGATATACTTTGAACCACCTGCATGAGCCAACTCAAGTCTAACAAATAGCCTTTTGCATGGCAAATATTCTCAGCGGTGTTAAGAGAGCTAGATGGTCTGCCACCAGCTTGCTGTGACTTGCTGCTATAGTCGGACTTCTCTTCCACAGGACTTTACTTCAGCCATGGAACTGCCGTGATAAATGATAGCGATGTCGGTCTTGAGAGGTGCCTGACTTTGAAAGGCCCACCGGTCTCACCACCTTTCTGTTTCTTCATTAGTCTGAACATATGTCAGCTATCACTATAGTTTCAGAACCGTTGCTTTGAAATTTTCCCTCGAGCATCCTGAATAAAACGTGAGGCAGGACATTTGATTTCATTTTCCACCTTGTGATGGATATCAGCTTTCCAACATACATTCTGAAAGGAACAAGTTGGGGTTTATGGGATAACAGTGGATTGTGTCAAGGAGAAACGGGGACAGTCACACTGCATTGCTCAAAGCTGCTCTGCATTTAAGGACAGGTGGGCGAAGCAAGTAGTGTGCGCCTCATTTGGCAGCTAGGGAAAAATTTCAGAAGTTGAAATGCTGTTTAAGATTGTATGCTCCTGACGAGGGAGGAGTGATAATTGTGATCAAAATACATTATGTGAAATTCTCAAACGATTAAGAAAATCTTTTTTAAAGTCACACACCCACAGGTGCCCATCGGGTACAGAACTGGAACTTGAGTTCTCATGTATTCTGCAGACTGGACGTAACTGCAGCAATCGCAGGACATTTTTTTAAAATTAAGGTAAAAGATAAATCACCGTTCATATGCTACCATTTTAAAATGTATCTCTCAGGGTTTGGCAGCAGGAAATAGAGGCCATTGTAACTATTTCAAACAGGAAAACTAGTGATCAGGAAACAGGAAAGTAGGCTGTAGGCTGGGTTTCCAGACGTGGCTTCAGGTACACCCTGCTGAACTGTCCTTTCATGGGGCTGTTCTTTCTACCCTAGTAAGGAGATGGGTGTGGCCCATGACTTTGGGGTTCTAGAACACTGACCCAGCCCTGGGGGACTGGAGATAGTTGTTTCTCTAGACACTTGAAACCAGTGACCAACCATACACGCATGGAACTTGGCTACACTAAGCACTTTGCTTGCTGCCAACTGTACCTAAGGCTAAAGAAGGATGGTACTTGTCCTTGTCATATTCCTATTTTCAAATATTGAATGGATACATCTAGTGGAGAAGCCTGCTCTGCACAGTTAACTACTTAAACCTACCTGTGAAAGACTCTGAGTAATGTATGATTGCAGTGAATACTGTCAACTTATAGGCAAATTCCAAAGCATTGAAATTCTTGAGAGAGAGAGAGAGAGAGAGAGAGAGAGAGAGAGAGAGAGAGAGAGAGAAGAGAGAGAGAGAGATGGGAGGCTTCTTTTTATATGCATTATGTTATTCCTTATTTATTTGTCTTTATGACTTGTCTCTAGAGTTAAGTGCAGAATATGATTTTGGATTCTGGTCTTCTCACCCCAACAAAAACATCGAGAGTGTGGAATAAGCCAGAAGGGAGTGGTGGTGCAATAACAGGTCTGATCCTAATGGTACAAGCACCCACTCTCAGCCTTAGAAGAAGAGAAGAGGAAGAGGAGAAGGCTGTCATCTCCGCATAGGCAAGGGAGCCATAAATCTGGGAATGGAGGAACTCAGATAATCAATAGAGACTTACAGGAAGGATGAGCTGGGCTCAGGGATACTGCTAGGTCTGGTGGTAAGCTTAGCACGCTGTTCAGGTAGGCAGAATTCCCTGTGGCGTGAAATAATTCCTCTGAATTACATTTACCATTTGGTCATATGCATTTGAGGCATAGATTAATATACAGCAGAAGAATGTATAGATTTTCTCCCTATGCCTCCAACTCATTTCAAAGCACATGGCATTCCTCAGATAGAATCTAGATGGAAGCATGAAGTGATGAACACATCCAGGTAGGTACTACCAGTGCATGAGCGGAGCGTTACTGGTCTTCGTGAGCCACCCACAGGAACTGGCTCAGAGCGGGAGAGTGGGCAATGGTGAGGAGATCTGGTGCCAAAGCAGCAGTACTGCATAGGGAGAGGCTAAAGTGTGCACAAGCAAAAGAGCTATGCCCATGAACTACTCAGCCTGGAATGAACATGGCTTCCCTGTGGACAGTAGGAGAGTATGAGTGAGCAGGCCACTAGGCAGGTTTGGGCACCGCTGCCAGGGCAGGGAGTTTTCAGTGTCCATGAGAAGTGATAAGAAGACTATTTGGGGGGAATAGGATTGTGATAGAAAACCTCCTTCACATGGAGGTTTCTCCCTAGGTTGTCAAACGTTTTATACATACAACCTCACTCATCCTCCCTTTTCCCTGTGGAGAACCAGATATTATGCGGGTTCCAGAAGTGGCGCCAGCCTGTCTGTAACAGGTGGGTGCAGAATGACTCTTGTCTGGAAAGCGACTGACTCCTGGAGAGTCAGAGAAGTACCCTTACATCCTAGTGACATCATGAAACAATTTGAACCGCCATCAGTCCCCTTTCCTCTGTACTTGTGACTCGCTGATAAAACCTAAAGAATACCTCATCAATTACTAAGTTACTAACCTGTGAGTCAGGTGGATTAGAGAGGCTGAGCAATCTATGAAACAATTGTACATGTGCTTCTGACTCAGCACAGGGTGTTAAAAGAGACCCATCCTTGATCCCACACCTAGAAACACCTTTCTCACTCATTTCCCAGCAGGCCTAGTGCTCCAGTGTGCTCCAGTGTGATAAGCACGAAAGCATGTGGAGCATCACCTGAAGGTCAGCATCTCCTGCCCTCTGATTTATGATGCCCTCTCGAGTGAAGTTCACTGAAGTTTCTCATGTCCACTACCTTTTTGGGCACCAGAAGGCTCAGCTTTCTATAACCATCAGGAGAAGTCCCTCTCTTCCCATTTCTCCCTACATGATGTCATAGAGTTCAACATAGGAACTTGGAACAAGTGGCCCTGAGTAGCAATTTGAGATCAGAAGAGAGGGGTTTTTTATCTTGATTCACAGGAAGGGCATTTATGCATTTGACTTCCTGGTTTTGGTAGACCAAATAAAACAGATTAAAGAAAAAGAAGAAAAAAAAAGGAAGGAAGGAAGGAAGGAAGGAAGGAAAATAAATCTGTAATTGACAACCAAAAAGTAATTTATAACACAGAAACTGTCTAATTGGAGCTCTGTAATATTTCATTCTTCTTCATATCGAGGTGTCCAAAGCCACCATTAAGCATGGCCAATGCTGGAGAAGACATGGTTCTTGCAGCACAAAGTACAACTGTTTCTAGGAGAGGAAGTGAAGAAGGGTGTTGCTGGGTGACTCAGAGGGCTGGCATATGGAGCGTGGAGCACTGAGGAGCCCTGGTTCCCTTTCTAACAGTCAGCTGCTTTCTCTAAGCATCCACCTTACCCCCTCATAAGGACCTTGTTTGTATTCCACATGGATGAGTATGGAAATGCATACTGCAATTGTTAGTCATACTGCTGAATGGATACAACGGCCACCTCAGTGACATTAGCTATTGATGAAGGCAGATGATGACACTCAGGACAAACTGTTCTCTGAGTGATTAAAGTGACTAGGGAGCTATGGCTAGAGGAGGCAAGTCCTGGCAGGCAGCGAGAAGCAGCATGAGCCAATGTGTAAGCCTAGACCTGCTCACTATTCAGGCGCTGGCTAATTGATGGAGTGGTGGGATCCAGACAAGTGTGTGTGGCCAGTGAGTACTCACAGATCCTCCTTCCTGTGTTCTGGTTGTCTTGGAAATATCAAGTGTATTCAACTGTAGGAGATCAGTGAGTGATAGATTTTCTTTCCAGAAAGACCACATGGTATAGCTGTTAGCATGGCCATAGGCATGATATTTCAGTTCTTCTAGTTATTAACTAGACAGTTAATAACAAAAAGCTTTGCACAAAATCTTTCAACAACCAACATCCGGTCCTTGTCTCAGAGGATTGTTATGATAGAGTTATGTAACATATCTCAGACAAAAATGTGGATGGTGTTCTTCATTCTTGGTATGTAATGAGTCACTATTGCTTCACAGTAGGTTAAGAATGCATTATTCCACCATGTATTTCCACACTGCAGAGTTAATATAGATATATGAATATCTGCCTTCACCCATTGGGTTATGTATTTCTCGGGGAAAGAGCTATTTTTTGCATCTTACCTAATTCCTAGAACTGCTGGGGACCTTCCCGGAATCACAAGTACTGAGGTGGGACACAGAACTGGACAAAGGCCAAAGACTGATGATCTATGGCCTTGTTAACCTCTCTTTCTGTTCTGGGAGCCAGAAGCTGATGGCCCCTGGAAATTCAACTATTTCTTACTGTTCTGTGTTGATAAGTGCTAGTTTCTTAATCTGTAGCTCTCTATTTGTGCTTTAATAAGTGCTGGTTTCTTCTCTCTCACTCTCTCTCTCTCCCAAGGACCTTTCTCAGGTAGGATAAGAGGCTTAGAGTTCATTAAATTTATGAACCAGAGACAAAAGAAAGGAAAATAATTAAAATCTTTTACACAGGACATACACAGACACATATGCATAGATACATGCACATACATACACACAGAGAGATACATACACACTCATACACACACACACACACACACACACACACACACACACACAGGTCAGGCCCAACCACCTGTCTTGTCAGCTCTACAAGTGTTCATGTATACTTATATATATGCACATACACTTACATATGTCTGTATAGAAAAACAGACATATGCATATATACATTTGATGAATGGGACAGAACCACAATTATTTGCTGGGTGGATGGGGCTGAGCCCCAGATGATACACTTCATTACTTCTCTCTGGCCTTCTTATATCTTCTTAGACAAAATTTTCTTAGAAAATTACCTCATTGATAAGTTGTTACACAAAGGGGAGTTACAGAAGGATGTTGATACTAAGTTCAAAGCAGTGTTTCATTCTATAAGCTCATTATAAGTTCAAAGCAACATTTTACATGGCCTTGCTTTATCATAGCACACACCTGTGGCTTCATCCTTGGATCTGACCTAAAATGAATGTTTTTTTTCTCAATCATAAATTTGTCCAAAGCCTATTTCTCTTTTTAGTGTGATTGTCAAAACTCATCGTTCTCTTTATTATGTAGCTTTTACTTACTATTCTCTGAGGAGTAGACACATTCTACTCTTGATTCTGATTTTATTCCATCTTTCTGGCAAAACAACCATCTCTTAAAGCTTGCCTTCTAAAATTATTTGAATCAAATCATAAATTCTATAAAATCATTAATTCATCTAAACAGCATTAATTTGTGAAAGTTCATCTTTATGTTGATATTCAGGAAATATGCCCAATAGGGTAGACTAAAGTCCAGGAATCAATCCGCCAAGTAATAGTGAGAGGAAAAGGCATATCAGCAGTAAGAAGCAATCCTAGGATGAAGTCTCTTGGGATGTTGCCTCTCAGAGCACACCCATCGCAGGCCATATAAAAATGATGGGCCATCTCTAGGAAAGTCACTTACTTGCCTTTAGCCTTTCCTAGATGGCTTCTGACATAAAGCACAGTATAGGGACCATCAGCCAGTAGGTGTTGAAGAATTGAACATCACTTAAAACTTGGCAGCTGGACCATTGAACAAACAGTCATGCACAGCCATGACAAGAAGACATGGTAGTCCATTTAATTCACAATCTCAGGCCTCTCTATTCTCTGTCAGCATGCACAGTCATCAACTACTTGGCTTGGGTATGACACTTCTCGAAATAGAGAACTCTACTCTAGATATTTCAGATTTGGAACCTGCAGCTTGCCACAGGCCCCAGGAGACTCCAAGCCCACTGCACACTGATCAGCACTAGGTTGGGAAAACATGCCTTCATTAACTTAGGCATGGCTAAAGCCAGAAACAGAGAGGCTGCCTCTGACATCCAGAGGCCAGGTTCCCTTGTCCATTTCTACAAGAAGATGAGCGTGCTACAAACAGGTCTCTACAAACAGTACTCACATGGAGAGAGACAGACAGTGGGCCATATCCCTGTTGGCACTATTAAATTCAAGAGCCAGTACTGAGGTGAGGCTTAGAGTCTTTATTAGTAATGTAGAGAGGGAGCAAAGAAGGGATCTAGTGTGTACTGTGTCCCTACTATGTGCCAAACTTTGTAAACGACCCACGGCAAGTAATAAAGCGTGTCTCTGCTGGAGCCTTTAACGTCTCTTGAAGTTAGTCACAATAAACTCCACATTCCCTCAAGGAGAAATTTTTTATTTTTATTTTTCCAAGAGACCACAGGTGGTTAAAGTAAAAAAACAAACTACTAGTTAATGTCTTTGTTTCCATTAAAGCAAGGAAGGGTTAACATTTGTCAGCCAAGGGTACCTTCATTAAAGCAACCAATGTCTTGTGCTCTGGTTAGAAGAATCATCACAGCAATAGAGACTAGAGTGGATTTCCCAGGCTTTTGAAAATCTTTTGCTGATTTTTTTTCCCCAAAAAAGTGCCCTGGTTCACAGAACTGCACTGGAGAGAGCCACCGATTCTGTACAACAGGTGACTGCAAACTGATAAATGTTTCTGTGTGGAACACTCTCTAGGCTCACCCAGTTCTGAGAGTTGTCCATCCGGACAACAGGCATCTCACATCTGGGAGCATGGCCAGGTTGCCACGAGGACTTGGGAACAAGAAACCCATACAAAAGCTTTATACTAAATTCATACTTTGGGGTACAGATAGCTCTTTGCTCTGTGCTCCCAACAATCCAGCCAAAGGCCAAGGAGTCACGCTGCAAGGCAGTTCAGTGCCAACAGCATAAGCCCAGGCCTTGCCCTGAGATACCATCTTTAGATGCTCATGGTCACAAGCAGCATCTGACCTATATAGGAGCCTCACTGGGGCTATATGCTCAAGGCTCTGTCTCTTCTTCTGGTACAAGACAGTGAAAGTCCCCCTGTGGTAGTATAGTGAGTACTGGGCCACATTGAGGATAATGGGTGGCCCTTGATGTGGGTGAGTGTGTCAATGGTCAGTCTTCCAGAGTCGGTGTCCACGTTAACAGATTTTCCAAGTTCTCCTCTTCCACCTGCCAGCACCTTCTTGAGCATTTCATTCTTATTCTCAACAAGGTGGTACGTGGAAGAAAGACTCCTTGCAATCTTCCACTAACAACAACGGTAACAAGCCTTTAAGAAGGGTTAAAATGCCACATGAATCTGTGCCTCATCTTTGGATTCATGTATAGGAAAGGTGTGCTCTCTGTGGATGAAGGATTCTTCTGTTTCTTCTCTCAGGAAGCTTCTAAGATATCACAAATTTAGCGTAGGTATCACTCTCCAATGCTTCTATAAGCCTCCTGTGGTCCGTTCTATAATGATCACCTAATTATTTAATTCCTATTGAAGATTTTAGATTATGAGGACAAAGACTATACAAGGCTTTGTTTCTGTTTTCATAAGTATCTGGAACAGAGTTACGAATAATAATTATTTATTGGCTGAGTGAATGAATGAAGTTATGCCCAACATACAAGCAAATACATGACCAAAGGTTTGCATGTTGTATACTGTTTATATCTTTGTTTTAAACACAATCAGAACATTGGCAAACTGCAAGTGTAGGGCAGTGGAATTGTAACTTACAGGAGCATAAGTCAAGACAGGCAGGCAATAAGGAAAGATCAGACAGGTGGGAAGCTGGAAGGCGCGCCGTACCTTCTGTCAGAAACACAAAGTTTTCCACATACAATTATATATGGAAGCTTCTAGAGTCTTCAAAGTGTTTGCCTATGCTTGTTTCTAGCTTCATCTTCATCATGAGCCTCTGCAGAAGAATAGTGGGTCTGAAAGCAGAGGGAGAAACTCAGTACAGTCATCCAGGAAGTCAGGCTGAAGGTGACTCGATGTCCATCATATGGCCTCCAAAGTCGCTCTGAAGACCATCTTCCCTACCTGCCAGTGTGAACATCTGGAGAATGGAGCCTGGGGAATTAATAAGAGGCACACACCATTTCTACTCATGTTTCTATGGCTGGTACATGAAAAGTACACGGGGGATGTCATCTAGCTTTACCTCTAGAGATAGGACGATGCTGTGCTGAGCTACAACCCAGCCTCCACCACACTGTGCATCCTTTCTACCCTCACATTAGTACAACGAGGTTTCCTCTTCCTATTCAAGGACCTTTTCCTTCTGCCGTGAGTTTCCTTTGTTCCCACTGCTTAGAGGCTAATTCTTTATTATTTTCCTCTTTTCGTTTCTGTATTCTAAGCTTCTTCCTCTTCGTTTGAACTCTGTCGTCAAACTACATCTTTCACTTCCTAAAGCCACCAGAGAAGGCCACATTCCCACCTCCAGCATCTTTCTTGAACCCTATGAAAGCTGACGCTGGGGAGCCTCCCCCTCATTTTCCCCTCTCCCATCTTTAGTGATGAGTCTCTCATCATACAACCTTCCTTCCCCTCCTCTACGAATATTTTTCCAGTCTTCCTTGTTTGGCCTGTTTTCTTCTGCTACATATCCCTGTCTTCTGCCTCTTGCTTTTCTCACCATGTCATATGGACTCTGTCTACATGCATCAGCTATCATTTATAGTCATATAACTTGCAAATCTGTATTTCCATATAGAAATCCCTGCTATTATATCTAAGTACCCAGGACAATTTCACTGAGTTTTCTTTAAGTATTTATGCATCACCTTGTTCCATAAAACTCCAAGTTTGGTCATTATTTATTTATGACACACTTAAACATCAGTGAGAAAGTCTAGGTAGGAAGATCATTGAATCAGAGGAAGTTCACACATCCCTGTATCTCCAAGCTTCTTTTAAGACCTGTCTAAGGAGAATGTGTTCATTGCCATATTCAGCAAATCCATTAGGCAAAAACAAACTGGGTCTCCAGAGATGTATATCCTTTGACCGCTTTAGGTTCCTAGAGTGGTTTCTCATGTTGGAACTTACCTGTGTGATAGTTTGGAGGGAGTGCTTGACTCATTCTCTACCTTAGAATCAACAACAGCTTCCACATGTCTGTGGCTTACAGTTGTCTATAAAGCATACCCCAAAGCATAACACAATGAAACGTATGTGTCAGAGTCCAAAATAACACAGCAAGCATGTGACAATGGCCCGAGGCAATACAAGCGGAGACTTGAATCGGTAAAGCAATGTATCTGCTGCAAATTATTCAGATAAACGAGCTTCTGATAGATTCTATCAAGTCCTTCACAGGATTAGATAGACTATTTCCAGATCTCAGTGTCTGGCTACAAGCTAAAATGTGAACAACAGAGTACAGCTATGGCTCAGATGCCTAAGTCTTATTTATAGTCAGGGTATTGTCCTCTTAACAAGAATGTAGAAACTTGGCCTGGGGAAAGGGCTCCGTGGGTCATGAACTCAGATCTCCAGCACCCCAGTAAAAGCTGAGTGTGGTGGCACACATCTGTAACCTCAGAAATGAGGGATGATCCTGGGGCTAGCTGGCCAAGACCAGGGGGAATTAACCAAAACAATCTCAAAGAGGTATATTCTGGCATTTCAAGTAGAACCTGCTTGAAACTTCATCATTGCCAGGTGGTGGTGACGCACGCCTTTAATCCCAGCACTTAGGAGGCAGAGGCAGGCTGATTTCTGAGTTCGAGGCCAGCCTGGTGTACAGAGTGAGTTCCAGGACAGCCAGGGCTACACAGAGAAACCCTGTCTCTAAAAACCAAAAAAAAAAAAAAAAAAAAAAGAAAGAAAGAAAAAAAGAAACTTCATCATCTTTCTCTTGCCCCTCACAGACTCTGTGATCTAAGCTATAAACTAAATAAAGAGTATGCTTTACAAATATGTGACTAGAAACTTCTATCTGAGGTATGTAAGCAAAACCTACAACATTAAAAACAAAAAAACAAAAACCCCATGAATAAAATGGACAAAAGATTTGAAAAGGCGTTCCCATAAAAGACAAATCACACACAACCACCCGAAGACCCTTCAGAGTGATCGCTGCCGAACGCTAGGTCAAGAAAGGACTCGTGGAGGGCGACAAGAGATCTGAAGTTCCTCCAAAAGTCAGCTATCACTTTGAGGAAGATCACTCTGATATTACATAAAACAAGAAGTGCTCCCAAGCCAGAGATGGAAAACTTGAACCAACTCAACAGGAGTCGTTGATGCTGGGTACCTCGCAGGAAACGGCGTGCGGCAGGGGCTGGGCGCGATGACCAAGGAACTCATTATCAGAGGACTATTGTAAGGTAAAGACTCTTTCCATGATCATTGTCTGTGACCTCCCACTCAGGCCACCAGCCACCCATCTTTAAGGCCATTCTCAAGTTTGCCTGTCTCTGCTACCTGTGTCGCCGATGCTTCTCTGTCAGTTCCTATTATGGCTCCTGGTCTCCCATCTATCCTACTTTCAGCCTTCTGCTATATAGAGTCTCTCTGGTATAAACATCATCATTTTCCTTCCTGGTTAAAATCTTCCCACAGTTCTTTAGAGGTTCACATTCGGATTCCTTAGTGTGATAGTCAAGGCTCTTTCTCCCAGACCCAAGACGTCTTCCAGATTTGAAATGCTATGTTTGCTTTGTCAGTTGGACTCTTTGGCATCCTTGGCCTTCCCAGGAGACCCCCTTCACTATGCCCTCCTTACCAGTGCTCTCTGTCTGTGATCCTACCCTCTAGGCAGTCCAGCTTCCCTAGGACCAGTCCAGGGATGAGTTCCACAGGCTTACTCTCCTCAGTACAGCACTGCAGCATCTGACGCTATTGTAACTGGCAAGTGTGTTTGTCCACGCCCCTGGACACCGGAACAGGAGCACCTAGGGTCAGCCTGGCAAGTGTGCTTGCCCATGTCCCTGGACACCAGAACAGGAGCACCCAGGGTCAGGCTTTGCCCTTTGTCCCACTCATTTTGGTGTCCCACACACCACAGATCCCAGCCGTGTTACTCCCGCTTCGTGTTCAGATTTCATCTGAAATCCATTCCCGAGACCCATTTCCTAGACAATTTCCTGGCTTGGCTCCCTACCCAATCCTATCACTTTCCCTCGTTTCTCTTACTTTTTTTTTTTTTTTTTTTTTTTTCTTCATGCCATGTAGCCACGTGGTTTCTTCTTCACTGTGAGTCTCTCTAGGAGGGTAAGGTCATTCTCCATTCTGGCACAGAACTAATGTTCTGTAAATAGTTAACAAACCAAAGAATGGATGAAAGGTAATAGATGAATCTATGGTAGCCCGTGGCAGAGGCAGAAGACGATAACAACATAAATGTGCACCGACTGTATATATATATACATATATATGTATATGTATATATATATATATGCTAAAATTAATTTTTTAAGAAAATATTACCCCAAGATATCCCATCAGAAAAGAAAAGACCTATAAAAATAGAGAGATGTTCTTTCCCCATGTCCGGTGGCTTCATGCAATTTACTACAGAAAGTCCTACCATCCCAAGTGTGTCAACTGAAAGTAGAGGTGATGGCTATGATGTGCTTTCTTTTCTGACTTCCCAGCAGAATTTAAATACCACCACTAGCAATTCATAACAGTGGTTTTTCTTTTACAATAATATAGTGCTAAAAACACTGCTTAAAACAGCATGTGAAAATTCAATCTAGAAATTATTTACCAAATTCCACTTCCTCTCTAGAACTCATCACCGGAAGTTGGTTTAATTTGTAAAATACATATCTTTACTCTTTGGCAACTTTATGCAGGTATATAACATATTTTGCCCATATTCACTACCATCCGGTTAACCCTTTCTTGGACCCTCCTAGTCCTGCTGAGCTCTTCCTCACAAATTTTTCTCCTATTTTTGTGTCTTTAAAGATTCGTGGTTTTTTGTTTTGTTTTGTTTTTTAATTTTTAAGTGTGTCTGTAAGACAGACTGAAGATACCCTCAGGGGTCAAAGGTGTCAGAACCCTGGAACTGGAGTTTGACGTGGTTTTGAACCACCAAACATAGGTTCTGAAAACTGATCTTGAGTCCTCTCCTAGAGACGTGTGTGCTCTTAACCACTGAACCATCGCTTCAGCCCTCGTGTCTTTTGTGTGTGAGAGAGAAAGAAACCCATTGAGTTCAGGGTTCATACTATAGCCTTGGGTGATGGAGGATTATGGGTTATTTAATGGAATACAAGCAACTTAACAGTTGATATACTACTGAAGAAAATGACTCCTCTCCCAACAACCATTAACTACCTTGAGGGTAGGGGCTGAGGCCTCGTGAGCCCCACCCCCATAGAGAAGGGAACGCTGATGGGCTCAATATTGTGCAAGTCTTATGCAGATAACCACAGGTAACTGAGCTCGTGAACACAATAACTGTGAGCCATGTCCAGAGGACAGCATTTTACAGCACTCATCCCAACCTTCAGCTCTTTCTTACTTCCCCTTCTTCTGTGATAGTCCCTAAGCCATGGAAGGAATAGTACAGATGTCCTATTGAGGGCTGCACACTCAACAGTCACTTATCCTCAGGGCTTTACCCAGGTATGGGTCTCTCATGATAACGAATAAATACTGTACAGACACGGCACATTACAAACCAGCTCACTCAGATCAAACGAGATGGAGTTCCTCATTCCTGCTCAGCGGCATGCTCAACCCATTCCCCCAGCTCTTTATCTCAAAGCTTTCTATTATAGGCATTGATTTTTCACAGCATTGCTGCTAAGAAGACTCTATTACCTCCATTAAAATACAGAGTAAACCGAGAAGACAAATTAAGCGATTTGCCAAAGCGAGAAATTAGTGGCTTCACTGGGTTCAAACAAAACCACTCATATTTCTGAGACTTGTTGGTCAACTATACACTAAGATTTCTCTGCTCTGTATATTTGCAAAGGGTCCAGCCTTCTAAGTGAGAATACCCTAGCCAGGTTCGAGTCCTCACTCTACCATTTCCTCAGCTAGCTGTTCCACTTCATTAAGTGCTTCCAATTTGGTGGTAATAAGAACACTTGTTTCATAAAATTGCTGTGAGGATTAAACATGATCATGTAAACTGGGTGGTTTCAAGGAATCTCATTAAACATCTGGAAGGATCTATCTCTCACCTAGCCCCCTCTCATAAGCGGTTCCTCATTGCATCAGAAAATAAGAAAGACACACCTGCAGCTGTGTGTTTAGCTTTGCTGTATGACACACATATTCACAGATAAAGTCAGCTGTGGGAATATTATGACAGCTGAAAGCATCCCTAGAAAAGTGGCTCATCAGTAATTATCCAATTCATTAATGCACACACATGTACCTTCACTGATTCACTCATCATTCATTCACCAAGCCAGATGCCCACTCATCTACCCACCTACCCACCCAACTCTCTGTCTGTCAACCCATCTACTCATTCATTCATCCAGTAATTTGTTTATTCAAGCATCAATCTATCTATCCACCCACTTGCCATGTCCATTTGTGCTTAGTATGCACAGTAAACACAATCACATTCACCACCAGCTACTCATTAGGAATAGAAGAAAGGAGGTGGAGACTGATACCAAAGGTGCTAAATGTATATACTTAGCTCCTCCTACAGATAAATAGATAGATAGATAGATAGATAGATAGATAGATAGATAGATAGATAGCACCTCCTGACCACTACCTGTGTTAGCTCCAAGAATACCCTAATGAGCAGGTCAAGACTCGGCTTTCCCTTCATATAATTTACAACCCAAATAAATCCTAAAATAAATAAATAAATCCTTGTATGAGCCTCTACTCATACAAGACACCGCTTTTTAGGTCAACTATTATTTTTTTGAATACCACTAAGTACAAAACAGACTTAAGTGGCCCCACCAAGAAGACAGTAGACAGAGAGAGTTTCAGCATAACTGATGTTTCACATGCTACCTACAGCCAACAAAAATCAGTAGCTTTCACCAAAGGAAGGAAAGGGATGCTCAGAGGCATGGAAGAACGACGGTTGAGCAAGTGATGGAGCTTATTCCTCTCACGTCTGCAGCAGGACCATTTTTCTTGGGGTTCTTTTCTTCTTCTGTTCTGGCATTGCTGCAAGCAAAAGCAGGGACTAGCAGAAATATAAGACCAGGAGAGGCTGGGCTGCTGGATTTCCCTTTGTTCCTGGTAAACACTGTGATTGTAGGCACTGGGGGTATTTTCGGGACAGGGGTTGTTTTGCTTTGGGTCTTGTTTTTGTTTGTTTGGTTTTTGGAGGGTTTGGTTTGGTTTTTTTTTTTTTTTTTTTTTTTTTTGTTGGTTGGTTGGGTGTCTGGGTGGGTGGGTTGTTTGGTTTGTTTGTTTGGTTGGTTGGTTGGTTTATCAAGACAGGGTTTCTATGTATAGCCCTGGCTGTCCTGGAACTCACTCTGGACCAGGCTGGCCTCGAACTCAGAAATCCGCCTGCCTCTGCCTCCCAAGTGCTGTGATTAAAGGTGTTCGTCACCACTGCTCAGCATGGGTTTTATGTTTTGGGGGTTTTTTGTTTTGGGGTTTTTTGTTTTTTGTTTCTTGGGGTTTTTTGTTTGTTTGTTTGTTTTTGTTTTTGAAGACAGGCTTTCTCTATGTAGCCCTGGCTGTCCTGGTTCTATAGACCAGACTGGCCTTGACCTTTGAAATCTGCCTGCCTCTGCCCCTGGAGAGCTGAGATTAAAGGCATATGCCACCACCACCGGCTGAGATACTTTTGATAACTGCTCTCTTCTTTGTTAAGCAGGGCCAGGCCTCTATTTGTCTGCTTTCAATGAACCAAAGTGAGGTCACAGCTAAGTTGTGTAAACAGTCTGCTTATGGGTATTCAGATACTCCATGTCCGCGTGTCAGGCTTTGTACCTGGTCCCCTCTGTGAGATGGCAACCAAACAGGAAAGAAGGGGATACAATTCGGTCTGAAATGTCCCTCCCACCCATGTGTCTGCTGAACACCTACGTACCCTTCACCTCCTCACTCTGAAGATGGAAGATAGAGAAGTCCTTCATGAGCCAAAGCTTCCCTGGTCCAGTGGGGAACATGCTCTACCCAGTCCATAGTCTGAGCAGCATCCATGGCTTCAGTTTCGGTTTCTTTTGTGGTAGTAGAATTGGAAATTGAGCCTTGTACATTCTAGACAACTGCTCCATCATGGAGCCATTGCCCCAGAGATTCTGACACTGTTTTACTTCATGAGTATGCCAATAACAAGAGTATTTTTTATAGAGGATGCACTCTTGGGTTAGCAATATCCTGTGTACTTTGTAGTACAATTTGCTAGGCTCCCCAACCCCCCCCAAAAAAAAATTTTTTGAGAATCTCACTATTATCTTCTTTCACTTTACAGGTGAAAACCCAAGTCACAGACAAGCTGAGCAACTGGCCCCAGATGAAAACTCTTTTTGAGACCCCATCACCTTCAGCAAACTGTAGGTTAAGCAATCTGAGACAAGAAAAGTTGTGACATCATTTTAAAACTGGGAGGTTATTAAAAAAAAAAACAACCAAACAAACAAAACCTTAGTCCAAGCCAATGCTGAAGCAGTGGGGTGTTCTTGTTTTTCCTGCCCTACAGGGGATTCCAGCCAGGCTGTGTGGGTTCACCATTTCACCCAGTTCATAGCAAAGGATCACCTAATAAAATAACATAAAGTATAATCAGCACCTCCCCTTCTCACACTAGCTCTGAGGATAAAACTCAGTAGTCCAGATTTCTCCTGTTGGTTTCCAGTGACCTTCCCACCGTCCCTTTTCCGTTTCAGCTCCTCTAGGCTCACTGGACAGTAAGTAGAGGAAAGCGCTCGCAGCAGGAGAGGAAAGATGGTTTGCTTTTCTGAGTGGTAACACTAGCCATTTCTACCCACTGCCTGTCTCTAAAACTCACCCCTTTGATAGCCACAAACCTAGAAACGTCACGACAAAACTGAGTGTGTAATATTCTTACTCATTGAAAGCAGGCATGGCTATCCTACTGCATGCTCCACAGAAAAACAACAGAAGAGTGGACAGCATCGTACAAGCTAGTTCCCTGGAGCAAAGGTGTCCAGTTTAAACAGTTACACAACCACTGCTGCAAACCAGAACATTCCGTACAGGCACAAAAGGCTTAATTAGCCTGAACCAAGAGTCTAAGGTCATCTGATTCAGAACATTTCAGTCTGAACTGTAACATTAGCTACATACAGGCCATCCCACCAGACCACGATAGGCCCCCAAATGGAAAGCGTTTTGTTTCTTCAAGCAAGGCTTAATTTAAGAGGCAAGGATTGTCTGTACTTTAGAGTTGTTTATGTACCTGTATATATATACACATACATATATGTGTGTGTGTGTGTGTGTGTGTGTGTGTGTGTGTGTGTGTGTGTGTTTAGGGAGACCGTGAGTGTTTGCATGTTCTGTAGATGTCTTTGCAAAAAAAAAAAAAAAAGAGGAAAACACTTTATAGCAGCAAGAAGTGTTATCACCCTAAGTCGTCTAGGATGGGACAATTATCCCATAGTCTAGAGTTCATTTATTCTTTCATTCTTTAAGTTATAATTCAAGAGGACAGCCATTCTGCATTGGGCTCCATTACAAGACACAAACTCACAAAAACATGCTTGCCCTACATCTGTACCTACTGTTATCACAACAGATGACCACAAACCTATTATCTTAAAACAATACAAACTTTCCAGGTATGATGATGCACACCTTTAAACCAAGCACTAAGGACACAGAAGCAAACAAGTCTCTATGGGTCTGAGGATAGTCTAATCTATACAGCGAGTTCTGGGCAAGTCAGGGTAACACAGTACAAATCTATCTCAAAACCAATGCTATTATGTTGCATTCAATGATTCAGAAGTCCACAACTAGGTCCCTCGAGTGAAAATCCAAATGTGACATTGGTAAGGCTTGGTTCTGTCTGGAGGCTTCTAGGGATTCTCCACTTCTGAGCCTTTCCAACTCCTAGAGGCCACCTGGTCTCTACTCCTGGTCCTCAGTGTTCAATGATGAAGTTCGTCTTGTGCTACTATTGCCTGTACTCATCATGCCTCCCACCTCCCTCTTTTAACTTATACAGGCAAACGGGGGCTGTTTCCCTCAAAGTCTTTCCACATACCTTCCAACACTCCTTAGGACATCGGAGCTATACTATATCCCACTACATTGTGCCAAAATCCAAGGTCACATGGTTACAGGTTCTGGTGTTTAGAACTAGGGTCTCTTTAAGGGCATATTTACTTCCATAGTCCCAGTCTGAACAGTGTTTACTTTTGTATCTGATCAAAGTAGATTCACACTTCTTTTATTCCATTCCTCCTCATTAGACCTCTTGAGTATGCTTTAAGACGTTTTCGCATACATGACTTGTCGATCCTTCCTAGGGACTGCCTAGTTACCTGATAACCATGAGGCTACGTACTCACCTCTTTAAATACCTCCTTCCTAGACACCCCATCACCCAAAATAAATTATTTATTATTTAAAACACATTATTATTATCAGTCAGATTATTAGTCTGACTTTTGATTTTGAACTAGAAATATAATATTCATAGGCTTATGAGCAAAAGCTGGCATGGGTTCTCTGGACAGAGCCCAGAAGGGCACGTATACCATAAGCTTCTGATCCACAGAATCTCTGCTTTATATTCAACACATCTTAGTCCCTACCAGTTCCTGGCCTACCACACCATGGCAGTCCCCTGATACACTTATTCCAATTGGAGACTGAGTTTTACTTGGCCCTGATTTCTAACCTCTGGGCGCGAGTGAGTATTGGGTCAAATGATAGCATCCCTGAAAATTTGTCCTCATCCTAATCCAGTGGTCCTCAAGTTTCCTAATGCCTTGACCCTTTAATATAGTTCCCCACACTGTGGTGACCCCCAACCATAAGATTATTTTGTTGCTACTTCATAAGTGTAATTTTGCTTCTGTTATGTAATCATAATATAAACATATGATATGCAGGCTAACTGATACGTGATCCCCCTGAGGGAATCTAAACCCACAGTTTGAGAACTACTCCTAATCCCTTAATCCTGTAAATATGTCACCTAACTTGTTAGAAGAGAGCTACAGATGGGACCGAGGCTGAACAGCTTGTGGTAGGAACAGTACCTTGGATAACTTGGGTATCCTGATAAAATCATAAAGGTCTTTCAAATGAATAGATCTTTCCCAGAGCAGCTAGTCAAGAGGGAACACCATTAGGAGGGCTTTGACACTGTCCTGCTGATTTTTCTCCTATTCTCTACAAATAGCCAACTTTGTGCAAAACCAGCAGAGTTCTGCAGATGCTGAAAGGGACAAGAAAAAGAGATGCAGTCTGTCCTGTCCCTTGTCATTAGCCTAGCAACCCCCCATCAGACTGTGTTAGGCTCTCCATGGTAGAAATATATCTCAGCTGCCATGGAAATTTCATACAATGTACATACATTCTTTTTCATTCCATGTTGATGACCTAAGCCCTCAAAGTTAATGCAATTCCAAGTCATTAGTAAATTAGCAACGCCCTCTTCCAGATCATTAGCCCACACATAATGGGGACCCCCACAGGAACTCAAGTGAGTAGATGTGAGATTAGTTATTACCCTGTATTTCCTGAACCAATTCCTACCCGGTTTGCTCGAGATGACCCTGGGCAGTCTTTATCTCTACAAGGCTGTGTGTTATTCCTTGTCCTCCCCTCCACTGAAGCAGCAGTTGGTGCTCCACATCTCACGCTGCCTCGGCTCTCCCTCTACACTGATGTGGGTGCACACATGGACACACAGTCATATATATACACACACTCTGTCTACAGCTCTCTATACTGATGTGTGCACACATGGACACACAGTATAAACAGAGACGTATACACATATTCTCTGGGGTTCTCCTGAAGCCCCAGGTTGGTGAGCTTGTTTCCTATCCTAAGAACTTTATCATGTTGTAAAAGGACAGATTTTTAAGAAGGAAAGCCTAGGTCAGTGGTCTTCAAGCTTGAAGAGAAGACTTACACTAAATACTTTCCTTCTATAGATTTCCAAGAACTTGGTGGATTTTTGACAGTAAGTCTGGGAAGATGCCAGCACATACAAGGTAATGTGGGTAATTTCAAAATAGACAATCATTGTGCCTGAAGCATTTCATCCTGTACACAGGGTGTATGCATCGTGTATACTGGGTGTACACATCCTGTATACTGGTTGTGGGCAGTGGGGACAGAGGAGGACAATGGGGACATATTCTTAACACTTGAACTTTAAAAAACATAATGTAAAATATACCTGAGAAAGAGATTGTAGTAAGTTACCTTGTCCTTGGCTCTCAGAATATGTAATTGTGTCTATATTTTGAAAGGATTAGGGCTGAACCACACTCAAACATGCAAAGTAGGGGGAGAAGGGGGGTTCAGACCTCACTGGAGATCTCAAAGAAATCTGATAATAATAAAGTTCCAAGTGGCAGGTTGGGGTAATCACAACAAAAGGAAAGTAGTCAGGCAATGAATGAATCTCCCCCCACCCCCAGTTGATTTATGGCAGTTATCTTGTAACTCACAAAGGCCACAAACTGCAACATCCATGGAATCTGCAGAACAACCAAAGACAAAGAAGAGGTGTACAGAGACCAAGACAGGTGATATCAACAGGACACCAGCCCACAGCAGACTCATCAACAGCAACAACCCAGCTAAACCATTGGAGGCTCTTGGGGCTCTCTTTGAAATGAGAGGGTGAGAATAACACCTTTTTTAAATAGGAAAAGCCCAAGAGCGTTTGTTACAGAGCCGACAGACTCTTACAAAAGAGCCGGCTGCAGGCAAAAGAAAGAAAATGATTCCCAAGAATAAAGAGGAACAAAGAACATAGCAGGCATGCATGTAAATGTCTTAACATAAAAATAACCATCGGGCTATTAGTGAATTTTAAAGAAAACACGTAGAAATAAAAATAAAATACTAAGCAACACAGCAAGTCAGGTCAAATTGGGCTCAGTGCCCCCCCCCCCCCCAACGATCATTACTAGCTGTTTTCTGTACCACTTCAGAACCTAGTTAGTTGCTTTTAGCTTCAACCAGTTTTTTTTTTTTAATATTTTGCTCAAAGCTTCAGTGCTTGTATTTTCTATGAAGCCAGTTTCCTAATTATGACATCTCGCTACAAACCCAAGGCATTTAAGAACCTAGACCGAGTGGGACACACCCAAACACTCCCGGATTTTTGCTTTTTCCATTTCCATCTCCCTTTAATTCCTATGAGAGCTGAGATGGGTGCGATGACTCCAACCTCAGTGGTTGTACATTTCGTCTAAAATGCTCTGAAATCATCCTAAGTTATTATGTAAATACCCAAATCTGCTCATTATGTTGTTACAGGGAGGGGAGGCTCGAGAGTCCCCTGCTGATGCTGTTTCTGAGGATGAGATCATTAGAAAAGGATTAGTGGTGTAATGTCTGAGGGGCTTAAACAATAATTTCAGTTTTTCAGACAGGCACAAGGTAATTTAAAATAAGTTCGAGACCTTCTCTGATGATAGCCCTTGATTCACTCATAAATGCCTTTAATGAAATGTTAATTTGGGGCTAGAAACAGAGCCCAGCAATGAAGAATATTTGTCCCTCTTCCAGGGTACCAGAGTTTGGTTCCTAGCACCCATAGGATGCAGCTCACAACCACCAGCTCTAGGTAACCCAAGTCCTCCTTCCGGCCTCTTTGATTACTAACAAGTATGTATATTCCCCCCAAATCCTGATTTAGCTAACCATCACTGCTAAGATTGGTACTTGGGCAAAAGTTATAGGCATTCACATTGTGCAAGACTCCGGGGACACATCTAGTGACAACGTATATGCCATCAAAATCTCGCCCATCTAGGTCACTAATCTATACATTACAAACATCACCACTGTGAAAGAATCATGGGCAAACTGAAAAATGTAAGAGACAGAATAGCTAATCCTGACTGAAGGAGAAATAAATCTAAAACAATGGTACTAACCAAACAAGAAACCTAAAGCTCTCTGTAAGACCAGCCCCATAGAAGAGAGTTCACAACTTACTCTGCCATGGTTCCCATCAAGGCTGACAGTAAACATTCGAAGTATCCTGAATTTCCCCAACACTTATCTAATTAAAAAGTACCCAAGAACTGTCCCGTTGCTCACAGACCAATTCTCCAACTTCCCTCAATGTCTGCCAACCAACCAGAAGCCTTAGCAAAGAGGAGGTGACAAGGCAGATGCATAAAGAAAACATGGTAGTCTGTTGGGAAGCCAGCGTCCCAAAATTTACCCAGGGAACTGGGGATTTAGATTCGTTGGTAGGACATTTGCCTTCAAGAAGCTCTAGTTCAGTTGTATAAACTGGCCTAGGTGGTATATGCCTGTGACGTCAGCATTAAAGAGGTGCACGCAGATGGAGCAGAAGTTCAAGGTCATCTTCTACATAATGTTTGAAGGCAACCTATGACTTCTTTTGTGTGATCTGTACTTCTTGTAACATACATGTTCCCCATTCAAAGTATATATGTATGCACTAAATATCCATTGCAATCTCCCTCACAACTGTCTTTCTTAAAGAAACTTTTATTAGGAACTGTAGTAGAGCCACTTTCACTAAATCCTCAATATGGGCTTAGTTTATTACACATGACTCCTATAGCATCTTTTGCATCTTTCTCTTTTAAGACAAATGTAGCCTAGAAAACAAGGTCATTCTTAATAGCAAGTGACCTTGAATTCTATTTCTCTCCCTCTCCCCTCCTTCTCTTTTTCTCTTCTTCTCTCTCCTCTCTCCTTCTCTCTCCCTCTGTCTGTCCCACCCGACTTCCCCCAGAGCTTCTCACTAGGAAGCTCTGGCTGACCTGCAATTCCCTTTGTAGATGAGATTTGCTTCAAGCTCACCCAAGATGCCTTTCAACTGCTAAATTAGAAGGTGTGTGCCGCCACACCCTGCTGAATTCTTCCCTCTTGTAATATGGTCTGCTTTGCCCTATGTCTGTATTTTTGACCTTGTGCTGTGTGAGAAAACTTTTCCTGGGTAGATGCTACACACACATACATCTACTCATCCCAGCTAGGGATCCCATGACAGATCGGAGTACAGATACCACCAAAGCCCAGCTTGGTGAAGCAATGAGTTTTGGGGGGGTTAACTTGTAGGAGAAATGGTGAAAGGTTACAACTCACCAAAGCCCACCCCCAGCTTGGGAACAGCTCATAAAAGCTGGGAACCGGAAGCACACGGCACAGCCTGCAGCAGCTCAACAGGTTGGACAGTGTTATTTTTCTAGTGACTCTGGTCTAAACCTCTTCCAAACAACTCAGCCGGTTTCTCTGTCTTCCAAGCAGCTGGTCTAGTCAAGTCTTCTCTGCAGCTTGGCTTATCTGAGAGTCTTCTTTGCAGTTTAGCTTCCTTTCTTCTGAAAATGACTCTCAGCTTTTATTACTTAGTCTGGCAGGGAAGGACCTAGTGAATCTGCTCAGCTTCGGGGACTTCATGAAGCTTTTCGGAATCGTTTGCCTTCCTGTTTGAGGAATTTCCTGAAGATAGAATGTTTTAGTCTTAGATCGACCTGTTGTGCGACACCTTGAAATACCTTAAACTTAAGGCTAATGAGACAGAATCCAGGGTCATTCCCCTCAACCTAGTCACATTCTCCCTTCTAGAAACGACTAGAAACCTCGGTGCTGTTAAACAAAAATGTCCTACCTATCTGTTAAGTAATGAGTAAAGATGACAGAGAAATTTGAATTGATTGCTTAAATCATGTGCACGTGTCAACACTTGTCTAACTGCGGGATGGGGCTCCCTGTGACAGACCACAGGCAGGATGATTCACGAAACCACGAGATAAAACTGCTGTCCCTTCATAACTGCAGTTTTACTTGAAGACTTGGAGAGGATTTTCTCTTAATATTAAGTAAGTACAAATATATTGAAGAATGGATTGTCATGGTTTCATGCTGTTTTTAGAGACAAAATGTGATAACTTCAAAGACACGGCAGCCCTCTAGACAAGACTGTTTCCAGCTCCTTGAAGCCAAGAGGCGGAGTCCCTCTTTTCTCCCACAGGGGTATTTGAGATGCCTGGAGGATAGTCTTGCTGCCTGGAAGAATAAAAGGAATGAATAAATTCCCATGTCAGTCTGGCAAAGCAAAAATGTCCAGAGGATGAAATGGGATAAAAATACAGCCCCGGTTTTCAGTCATTTCCCTGATAATGTTCCAACTTTGAGATCAATGTGACGGGGTGCACATTCAGGAGAGATCATGCAGCAGATTCGGAAGTTTGATCTTTTCCTAGTCAGCTCTGAGCATGCTGGGCAGCTCCTATCCAGCCATTTGCAATCAGGAAGGGAAGCAACCACCATGGTTCCCTGTGCTATGCAGGTAAGCGACGATGCTCTCCAGGCTGGGCTCAGTAAATGCACGTTAAGTTTCTATTTCCAATGGTTCATAGTCTTCTCAGGACAAAGCCTCATGACAAATGGAACATTTGTACACAGCCCACCGAGGTTTCACACTGCAGCTATGTATCAGAGCAGAGCAGAGCTGGTCTATGGACAGGACATTGTGTCCCCATCACACCTAAGGCTATTTACTCTTGACATTGCCCTGCCTTGCCTGGCTGTAAACTAGTATTCCTGAGACAAATGGAGTGGCTTAATTTTAATTGCAAATTATTTAAAAAAATCAAGTCTACTTTAACTTGTGCGTCTTCAGTCACAATAACCAGTTTTAAGTGTTCAGTAGCCATTTGCAGCTAATGGCTATCGAAATGAGTATCATGGATACAAAACAATCCACCACCACAGAAAGGTATTCAGCAGAGCTACATGCTTAGTATAACACCAGAACCTCAAGCTAGGTGTTGGCTCCCTCCACACTGAGATTCCAACTCTTTATAGGGAAACCCCACTTACATAATAATGTTATTCTGTAAGGGCCTCTTAAAATGGCTTATCTTCCAAAGCTGGGGAGATGGATTGGTAAGTAAAACACTTGCTGCGCAATCCTGGGATCCTGAGGTCAATGCCTGGAGCCTACATAAAAATTCAAATGCAGAGGTGGATATCTGTGTCCCCAGCACTCCCAAAACAGCACGGGATGCAGAGATAGGACAACTGTCCAGGAGCCTGTCACATGCTCCACTGGAACAGAGAAACAATGACTGGAGGAGTTGTGAACCGACCTCTGAAAAGCTGTCCACAGACATGCACTGTGTAGTACATATTCCTACACACACACACACACACACACTAGTTTATTAATTTAAAATTTTAAGGTAAATAATCGTGTCCCCTTCCCTATCTATTGCCATGGTTGGAAGAAATGGTTGAAGGGGACACATTCTTGTGTTGGCTTTGGTTTTGAGAGGAGAGAATTGGTTTTGGTTTGCTTATTGTTTCATTCTTGCTTGGTTTTATTGTTTTGGTTTGCATTAGGTTGGATTGAGGTTTTGGTTTGGTTTGGTTTGGTTTGGTTTGGTTTGGTTTGGTTTGGTTTGGTTTGGTTTCATGGTGTGGATCAAACTCAAGGCCTTACCACACAAGGGCTATACCACTGAGCTATTTATATACATTCTTGGGCCAAGTATGCAAGTGGCATCCACAGGAAAAGACTCTCCTGCTGCTTTATGTCTTAGCAGTTAGCTCAGCCGGGCAGCTGGAAATCAGCAGGTGCAGGAACTCCACAACCTCCAGCCAGGGCTCATCTCCTTTCACTCCCAGCCAGAATCTGCCCAGCTGCGGCAGGGGGAATGGCAGTTTCCATCCTCATATAAGCAGAGGGTAATTAAGACACAGATATGCAAATGGCCCCCATTCCAGAGGCAGTTCACTGTAGAAGAATTAGGCGAATGTAAAAGTGATTAGCTATGGAACAACATAATTGAATAAGCCCTGGAAAGTTTGGCCCTGGGGCACAGAGACTGGCCTGAGAGATGCTCTGGAAGGAGAGGGTGGGTGTGAACTGCACTTCAGTGGTGCTAATGTGTAATTACAAATGAGCCAGATTCTTCCACCTTGTTCATTACAGCCAGCCCCTCTGGGACAACCAGAGGGCAACACTTAGTTAGCAGTTAATCCACTGCTTTGCAAGGGAGCAGCGAAACTGCATTTTTCCTGACACTTTCCCTCGCACAGGCTTCCCTCTGCAGACTCTGCGAATGTGAAGTCACCCTCTTGTCTTTTACATGGATTCTGGGAATTTGGGAGAGATCTTGCTTGGCATCTTGGAAAAAAGGGATTTGCTAGTTTGACATTATTTAAGATCCAGCAGTCTGGGGATATAGCTCAGTTGCTTTCCCAGCATGCAAATTCCTGGCACCTCATAAAAATGGTCATGGTGGGGTAAGGACACAGGAGAACCAGAAGTTCAAAGCCATTGTCAATTACATAGAAAAATATAAGGCCACTCAGGGAGACATGAAACCCTATCTGAAAGCATGCAGGTAGGAGTTTGGGGAGTGGAGCTTGCTTGGTGGATTAGTGGATAAATCACTTGACAAGAAAGAGTAAAGACCACAGTTCACACAGATGCCCAAAGCCTGTGTGAAAAAAAACAGGCAGTGGATGCCTGCGAGCCTAGCATTCAAGGCAGGAGAAACGTGGGGTTCCAGAGCAAGCTATCCAGGCTAGCCAGAATTGGCGTGCTCTAGGTTCTCAATAAACAAAGAGGAAAGCAATCAAGGAAGATACTTAATGTCCACTTCAGGTCTCCACAGTCACACACACACACACACACACACACACACACTCACATATACATGTGTGCGTGTGCACGCACGCACGTGCTCACATACATCAAACACATATTAAAAAAAGAAAAAAAAAAGACACTGCTTACCAAAGGAAGGAGGAATAACAAGACAGCTTATAAAATATATATAAGCCTACTCACCCTACTTTAGTTAGATAAAGATTGTGGGAGTGGATGAGGGTGGGAACAGTCATTGATCAAAGTCATTGATCAATATTTGAAGTGATAGATATGCTAATTACTTGAAATTCGTCATTGTATAATATATGTGTCTCAAAATATCACTGGACCCCACATATATATTAGTCGTTGCATAAAAAAAAGCTAAAAACTAAAACTTAATTAATTTAAAATATTAAAAATAAAAAAATAAATGTTCTGAAGAACTCTAAGTTGCAGAAGAATGCAGAACGCCTCAACCATATTGTCCATATCCAGCTTTTCACTGATCTGCAGAAAGACACGAACTCTGCCATCTCAGCCTCTTGCTTAGGTGGATTGTTACAATTTGTCCTATGGTGGTCATGAGATAGCCAATGGGTTAACCAGTCACTTGCAGAGAGTGATCATGGATCACTTCAGGTACCAAGGGCACAGAACTTACTTGATCTCTAGCCCAAGACTTCAGAGAAACCACTTGCACATTACTTCCCATTGTTCTGGGGTCATGTTTGGTAGGAAGAGTCAGAGACTTACTTAGCTATTGGACCCTGTATGTGGGCCAGGAGGAGATGAAATAGAAGAGATGAGAGCAATACAAGAAGTTTTCAAAATATATATTTTTTTTCATACATATATATTTATATATATTTTTTTTCATATATATATGTATACACACACACACACACACACACACACACACATATATATATATATATATATATATATATATATATATATATGCAGTTCTTAAGCCATGAAACCAAAGCAGAAGAGGAAAGGCAGTTAGCAGAGTGGGACGTGACCAGGCACAAGTCCGGCTGCCAGGAATGACAACAGCTGCCCATTTTCTGTGTGCAGCACCCAGACTAAGCACGTGTCCTCACATGTCTAGGGCAAGGCCTGACAGGCATAGCTGTCAGATGACAATACAAGTGCCCAGGCTTGCCTATCAGTGGCAGGGCAGGGCTCCACAAGAAATCCTCATCTGTTTCTGGACTGCTTTGCAAACCTAGTAAATAAGTGGGTCCCCCTGGATATGGGCCATCTAGAGTTACAAGCTCCTGCGTGGCCTGGGTTTGTGGCCTGAGACACACAGCTGTCCTGTTTTGACCTAGACATAAGCATTCCCTGATGAATTTTGTCTTGATAGCTCAAACAGATGGCTCCAGAGTAAGCTTGATTCCAAATCTGACATGGTGACTCTGGATACAGGAAAATGTCGAGGTTGTTTGGGGTTTTGCATCTAAATAAATAAATAAATTAAGGTGTGATGAACACAATCCGTCCTTAGCTCTCCATAGTGCCTCACCAGGTGGCCAGGTCATTCCTGGGGCCTGGACATTGTTCTTGTCAATGCTCTGGGTGGCATGTGCAGAGAAGTGGCCATCCTGTTCATTCTCAGGCACCGCCAAGAGCTTTCTCTGAATTGCATATGATCCAAGCCAGGAATCTCTCCTCCCCCTGAGAATTCTAATGCTTTGACACACCCCTAACATACCATAAAGCTGCTCACATCTTCAGACACTTTGATTCTTGACATTTTGATTCGTTTTCCAAGAAGAGAAAGGGACTCCAATTTACTGTGCCCTTGTAACAGTTACCCACAGGGAATGGCCACCTGCAGGTGCTTCTTGGATAAGCTCTCCAAGCAATAGGAAAGTTTAGATTCAATAAGACAAAATGTTCTATGAATCCTGACAAACCCACCAGGCATGGGGCAAATGATGCATGTTTACACTGTCCGCTGTGGACAAGGCTCACAGACTCAGCGAAGGTGGAAAGCACCTGATCTATTCCAACAGTTTTCAACCCTGGCTACAGAACAGCTACCTGGAGATCTATATCTGGCTTTTAGAATGGTGAGGATGAGATCATAGCATGAGCTGGCAGCAGCTGTCTTTTCTCCTCCTTCTCCTTCTTCTTTTCTCCTCCTCTTCCTCCTCCCCCCTCCTCCTTCCTCTTTTTTTCTTCTTTTTCTCTCTTTTTTTTTTTTTGTTCCTTTAATTATGTTATTTAAATGTTCAGGGGCTCATAAGTGTGACAGGAAAGAGTACAACCCCAGCCCCATCCTCCCTAGTGTCTCAAACTTGGCTAATCACATACATGATACTACCAAAGTGCAGACTGTGACTCGAATGGTCAGGGATGGACTTGGAACTTGTTTTTTGCTTTTTGGTTTTGTTGTTGTTGTTGTTGTTGTTGTTGTTGTTGTTGTTGTTGTTGTTAAGCAGAGGCTGCTGCTTATCTCTGGACCACTCTGGGAGGGACTGAGCCATGTCATCCAGTCCTACAAATAGATGAGTAGATTTCAGGACCACTTCCCTTTGGCTGCTTTACCATAAAGATTAGGGGCCAGAAGGAAGGAGATTCCATGGGGTTGACCTCTGTTTTTAGTCCTGATCCTGAGACTTGTTTGATATGCAATCTAAAGCAAGTTACTTCCCTGGTTTCCTTAAGTATTGAATTAGAGAAGAAACATGTTCTACGTAGTTGTTAGTGTGGAATTGACTGTGACCTATAAAGCCCTACAAAACATACAAGTTTATTATTACATTAGACCTTGAAAGATAACACCAGCATTAGCCTTCAAATACTGGTCATCTATATATGCACATATTTTCATAGTGCTTGATTTCTCCTAACAAAAATATGCATATATAGGCACTCAGGCAATAGCTGGTTTTTATCTACTAAGATGTTTTGGGTCTCTCTGTGTATGCATGCATTCAATGTGTAGAGTGTGTGCATTCTTTCCCCATTGCCTGGGGTATAAGAACTTTAACCAAGAAGATTCAAGAATGCAGAGCAAATGTTCGGGAGCAACAGCCAAATTGGTAGCTTTTCTCCTCCCCAACTCCCCCACCCGCGCCCAGGAACATGCTCCTAGCCAAAATAAGATGGCTCAGTGCCCTGGCCAGCTTTACCTCAATGCTCTGTGTGCCTTGGCTAGGCTACTACATACTGAGGCAATGGGCTATGATAGGCCTAGCCAAATCCCTAGTACCACGCCTTCTAGGACCCTAACCTTTTCGGAGGTTTGAGGTTGCAATTCACATAGACACGGCCACCAATACTAGCCCTGCCATCTGTGAGTGTTCATTCCGCAACGAAATGAAACCTCTAGCGGAGTCTTGCACCGCCTTTTGGGCACTGCTGCCGAGGTTGCGCAAACACTTTTGGCACGGGCCTCGGGGACCAAGCAGTTCTCTGGGTTGAATTGGAGAAACAAAATGTACTTGTCCTACTTCCGAGATGGTGTCTGAGGACTTGGCTCCCTTGGCCCAAGAACTGACTCCCTGCTGATGTCATTCTGCCACGGAAAGGCAAATAGCTCTCCGGGTTCAGCAGTTCAGGAGCAGAAGTAAGAGAAGGTGGGGATCAAAAGAGAACACAACCAGGCTTGACTCCATCTGGATAGATTACACACACACACATTCTTATAGCTGAATCATCTGAAAATAAAAGCGTACTGGCGATGTTTGTGACGGAAAGGCCAACTCCAAAACCCTAGGGCAAATTTTACTGGCCACTGTGCCACTTCCGTGCAGTGGGGCTTCATGGGGTTCCATGGGGCTCCAGCCTGCTCCATTCACCCACAGGAGTATCCAATCCCAGAGGCCCAGCAGGACACTTGACACTCAGACTTACTGTTGAAATAATTTCCATGTTGCACTTGTACCCAGCATTCAAATCCCTGCGTAATATCTTGAACATCCAGTGACTGCACTTTCTCAGCCAAACTGAGGCGGATCCTGCTGGCCTTTAGTGCATTTCCTAACTCCAGGTTACCTCTGAGCACACAAAGTACCACAGCTGGGTCAGGCTCCTGGGAAAGCCATTCTGCAGAAACAGCTCCCCGGGCCCCTTTTCTTTTCTTGTTTTTTTTTTTTTTAAAGTTCATCTTTTCCACATTTACATTTTTTCACCGGTGAAGTCCAGAGTTTTTTATATGCTCTGTTGAGGTGTGGCCTTAGAGCTGGTATCTCAGGCCAAAAAGAGTCCTACTTGGGTTCCATGACAAGAGCAAAGCCACCATGAAGACAGTGTTAGTAGTCATTAGGCTCACATGTCTATGTCATGTGGATGTTTACCTGAGGAAGTCTTAGGAGACAGTGGAAGATGTGCATTTTCCTTAAGGACCCAGCCAGCTACCTGGGGACATGTCCTTGGCTGTCCACCAAAAGACCTCAGAGGCTTTGTAAAAAATCTCCAATATCTGGGCCGTTTACCAGGCTGTATGAACTGGACTCTACGGGCTGTTCGGAATCTCTTTTTGGGAGGAGGCCCCTGCAGCCGCTCAAATGTTGGCTGGAACACACCATCTATTAGTTTCATCTACCCCGCACTCCCCATTCCCCTGAGTGAAACTATTTCAGCCCAAGAATTCAAGACCTGTGATTAAGGTCACTCAGATAACTAGAGGCCACCCATTTACACTTGTTGCTGCCCAGGGACACTGTTTCATTTAACTCCAAGAAAACGGAAGTAGCTGGTTTTGAAGTTGTCCTCATGGGAAGCCATTTTACAAATGGTTAAAAGGAGAGTTGCAGGAAGAAGGGCCCGGGGTGTGCTAGTTGAAAGAATCACTTTGATCTCAATCTAGTCTGTCATATTACTGAGGCCTTGACAAACCACTGAACTTTGCAAAATCCTCATGTCCCTTGATTTAAAAAGCAGGGTATTGGAAGACATGGCGTTTTGAGTGAGGCGGGATGATACTAATATGCTCTTTCTCCCAGCATTGTGAGTTTCAGTGAAATAATGCCCAGCATAGTGCTTGCTACCTAATGCTTAGTAATGTGGGCCACTGTCTCTGTTGTCACCATGAAAGTTTGAGTGATGGTCCCTAGGCTTTGAATCATTAATACATGAAGGCAAAATCAGAAACCACACAGAAACTGGCTCAGATACCATGGCCAAAGAAGGCACAGTCATTCTTGACTTCCAAAATGATTTATTGATCTCAGGCCTAACCTCATTGCTTGGTGTAAAGTTACCACCACCTTCAGATACATGTTGACTCTATGCTATAGCATTCAGTAGACACAAAAGGATGAAAATTTTGACACTTTGTCCCTTCATACACAGACGGAGAGGTCATAGGGATCTGAACTCTCAATGGGGCTCAAGTTGCTGCCTAAGAAAAATAATTTTGCCTAGCAAATTCCTTCCCCAGTCTTGATTTTAGTATTCATTCCTGATCCTGCTATTTCTTTTAACCTTGATTCTATACCGCCCTTTTTTTTTCTTAATTCCTCTTGATTGTCCAATCTCTACCTCCACTGTGAAAGAAAAACTTATCTTCTCTCTACTCACACTCCTAGCCTGATGAAAATAACAATTAACGTTTTGCTATCAGCAGTGTGGCTTGCATTCCAGCATCTCAACTCCAGAACCAACTTGTTGAAAGCATAGACTACTGTGTCTCATCCATGACCTATAGATCCGGAGTCTGTATTGACAAGGTCTCCAGGGAAATCATGTGGACATTTAAGTTGAGAAGCACTATGCATACACCATCTCCCCGTGCTAATGACGCTACCTAATTAACTTGTTGGAGCGCTGTCTCATGCCATTTCCAACATCAAAACCTTTGAACCTCCCTTCTGAGTACCAAGCCATAAAATGTTAATATCTATTATGAATGTACTTGGAACCTTGCAAATAGTGAGATTTTACTTAGCACTTTATCTAAGATCATGTATGATTGATCAACAGTGTATGGTGACACTTCAAATGTCTTCAATCCAGCCATATATTAATAAATTAGTTAGGGTTCTTCAGAGAAAAAGAATCATTGAAAACATTGAATATAGATATGGAGGGTTTGTGTATGTATTAGATAAATAGAGAGAGAAGAGAAAGGCTCATTATAGGGGCTGGCTCACAAAATTATGGGTGTGATAGATTCTCATCAGTTGTGTAAGCAGTTGTGCAATCATAGAAGCCAGTGGTATGGTTTGATTTGATTGAGCCCAGAGCCTGAGAACCAAAGGAAACCAATGGCATAAGTCACAGTCCAACTTTAAGGTGTTTGTGAGGGTGATGTCCCCAGGAAGGCCTGAGAAGGTGGGTGTACCAGATGAAACAGGAAGGAGATTCACTTGCTGTTCATCATATTGTTCTCTCCAGGACCTTGCCAGACTGAATGATGCCAGCCTCATTCAGGAGGGTGATGTTCCTCAGTCAATGATTCAAATGCTAACTCCTAAAAACAACCATACAGACACACTCAAAAGGAATACCGTATCCTCCACCTGAGCATCCTTTTTGTCTGGTCAAATAGGTACACAGAATAGAGCATGCATCTATTGCTGCTTCTCAGCAACCATCCTGGTGAGGCCATCACCATTTCTTGCCTAAAATACTGTAACAATCTCCTGTCTGGTCTCTCCATTCTTGTAATTTGACAATTGTCTTCTGGAAGACTGACTGGTTTGTGTTCTAGCCTTGTTCTAAATGAGGCTGTGTTTCTGGTTGCCCTTAGACTTAAAAAAAAAAAAAAAAAAAAAGTAAAAAACTCAGCAATAACTAGCCTCCTCTCACTAAGCTGTCCTGGCTGTCTCCAGGAACCTACCTCCTCATTCTCAGCCCTTCACCTGTGTCAGCCTTTACACCACCCCTCAAACATGGGATCACTGCTACCCCTGACTGCAAGCCTAGTTCTCTGGTTCTTCAGGCCTACTGTGCCGATCCCCAGTTTTCATCTCTGACCATGCCCCTAGCTGACATATCTAAAGCATGGACTTGGCTCTCCGACACTTGTCTCATCAGTCTTTACCTCATCCTTTCCCTTCACAGCAATTACCACTACCCGAAACCACGTCGCTTCCTTCTGGCTGGTATGTGCATGTGTCATCAGACTCTGCACTGACATATCAACTCTTAGAACCTTGGCCCTCAACCTTCCTGATGCTGTGTGACCCTTTAATACTGTTCCCCGTGTTGTAATAAGCTTTCAAACATAAAATTATTTTATAACTGTGATATTGCTGCTACTGTTGGGAATCGTAATATAAATATCTCATATGCAGAATGTCTGATACACAACCCCCAAAGGGGTTTTGGACTCACAGGTAGAGAACTGCTGTCATGGAGATTAGAGCCCTGGTTCCCTCAATAATCCCACAATCTGGGTATTGACTTAATATTTCTTGAAAGAATTGGTGGAAAATATCCTTCCCTTTACTTTGAACCTCAGTGCTGTGACCACTAGCTCAAGCATTGCCCCTCTACTCTCCTGGAGAATTTTCAAATGTTTAATAGTTTGTCCAGAATTAGTTAACTAGTAAACTATAACATTACACCCCAATTCATATGTCACTGTCTCATAACAAGTCATAAGTCCAACATGGAAGGATATCTATCACTTTAATCTAATTTTCCATCCCTCATCTCAAAAAAAAAAAAAATTCAACATAATTCCCACATGACAACAAAGTTTTGTCCCACATTTCCTTGATATTGCCTTGTTCTCACTTTAATCCTTTCTTCTGCTGCTGACGGTCTGATTATCTTGGATGTTTCTAATCTAATGATTCGTGTTAAAATTCATGTTCTACCTAGAAATTATGTAGAATATAATTTCTCTTCTGCAAGAGTACAGGACTCAGGTGCACATTCCCTTCCTGGCTTCCCACCTGCCCTCCTGCAAACTTTTCTTACTATATAGCATTGCAATCTGCTTTTACTTACGGGCATAAGATGAAGGAGAAAAAGGAAGATACAGAGAAAGAATGTTATAACCCGTAGTCCTCTTCACCTATCCTGCTCTTAAGATGTGTCTCTGGAAGGGTTCCCTGCTTCCTTCATACTAAGACCAGCCTTGTCACATATGTGACCTTCTACCTCTTTTTTTATAATATTTCTAACATAAAAGACCTCGCATTGAAATCATGTGGATCAAGTGAATTCAGAAAATCTGAATAGCATTGGATAGATAAAAAGCTTGAACAAAAATTTGGAAAAACTATCTGGGGTGGTTTGAATAAGAATGGCCTCCATAGATTCATGCATTTGAATGCTTGGCCCATAGGAAGTGGCACTATTAGCAGGTGTTGCCTTGTTGGAGAAAGTGTGTCGTTGTGGGGGCGGGCGTTCAAGCTATGCCAGTGTGGCACACAATCTCTCTTGCTACCTGTGGATCAAGATCTAAAACTCTCGGCTCCTCCAGCACCGTGACTGCCTGCATGCTGCCATTCTTCCCACCATGGCAATGATGGACTCACTCTCTGAAAGTCAGCACCAATTAAATGTTTTGCTTTACAAGAGTTGTAGTGGTCACGGTATCTCTTCACAGCGATAGCAACCCTAACTAAGACACTATCACAGGCTCTTGTATGTGAATCCATTGACTTGATTTTAGGTTTCAGAGAGAAGCAAGGGACAGAAATATCCATACATTGCTCAGTCCCCCGAGAAGACAGAAAATAAGATGATGTAGAAAGAGAGATAGAAAGAACAAGTGACCTTACATTACCCTCAGCTATTGTTGAAGAGATCAGACACTATGAGGATATATTCAACTCTGCATTTGCCCAAGGCTTGATCTGCTGGCAATCTCAAGGTAGGATGATGGTGGCTACAAAGACATGGTTACCTAATGACACTTACCAGCAATCAGCTGAAGAGGGTGACAGTTCTTAGCCTGCAATGGCTCATTCACTTCCTGAAAGTAAATGAGCATCTATTCTTGAGCATTGATTTGTAAACTAAATATTTAACAGGTTTAGAACAGTAAAAAAGTATATCAGAATCACAGTAACAATGAGGCAATATAATCAGTGTATTGCTTCATTAATTCATCCAGCAAAGATTTGTGAAGATTTGCTTACTAAAAGCTAGAGGATACATCCATAAACAAGACGCAATCACTTTCTCATTGGAGCTGACACTGCAGAAGGGCTATGAGATGAGAAAACCCGCTTTCACCAGAGATCTGAGGCATTTGATGAACACATGCATGGGCTTCCCCCACCTTTCTGTCAGTCCTTTGCCACACTTCATAAGAGCAAGAGCAGGGTACCCATACCTAAAAGAAGCATCCAGGTGTATTTCATGTGGACCCAGAAGTTCAGTAGGCCCTCAATGTGCTTTCTCGACTGCAGAATAAATAGTTATTTTCTGAAATAAGATTTTTTTTCCAACCAGAGAAAGATTTCATTGAGCATCGCTTAAAGTAGATTTTCATTTCATGTCCTTTAACCAACTTAAAAATCAGTGGCCATAAATTCCATTTAATAGGCAGTTCTACTGGAGAGGACTGGAGGGCCAACTGTCAATTAGGTGTTGCATAAAAGGATACAAATGTCCCATAAAAATGATTGAAGATCATATTAATATATTAACCATGTCATTCTTTCCACACTGTTACACACCATAGAATAATAACAAACACATTTAAAAGGTGGGAATCATTCTGAATGTGCTTTTAACACTGTGGGTAAATGCCAACTGTCTTGAATCAGGTCTTAACACTTTTGTCAAACACTTGCAAATCCTCAAGTGCCAGGAAAAATAATGAATAGATGAGGTATCTCATAGACTGGTTACAGGTGCCACCAAGACACCTTCCAATATGTGATGTTTCACAATTGTCTATTTCAAAGCTGGGTTGTCAAATCCATAAAAATGCAAAACTGATGTATCTCATCCATAAAGACTTCTAGTGGTACCATGCTTCAACCATGCTTCTTTTCCCAGGTTCTAAGGTAAAAGACTTTGAAACATCAACAGAATACTCTGACGAACATGAAAAAAGAGAACATGAAGCAGATGTGAAAGATCTCAGACTTGATACCCAAGCAGGCATCAGTCTCAGATGGAGAAACGATAGGATGGAAATGTTTGCAATAATTTGCCTGATAATTAATAAACATATAGGAGTCACGAGTGAGGCAACTTGTTGCCCCCTGAAACCTGGTTGCTTAGAGGTTCTGTTTGAGATACAGTCATAGAAACTCAAATCAAAAGCAGTCTTTTTGTTGTAAGAAGTGAAGTTACACTACATATCACAAGGAAATACCCCACTTAGGATACCTTCAGTCCTTAAGAAGATGCACACGTGAATGTGTGTGGAAAAAAATTAAGAATAGAAATATAATACTGACAAATCACTAGTGCTTGTAGGAGAAAAAAAAAAACATTAACAAGCAAAAGATCGTGTAATAGGTGTGTCAGTCAGAAACACGAAACAGAATGAGAAAAGGGGATGATAAACTAATTTAGATTGAATTGTCACAGGAACCTCAGAGAAAAGACAACATCTCAGCATGTAGTGGTTTAAATAGGAATAGGTCTCATAGGCTCAAATATTTAAGTACATGCCCATTAGGGAGTTGTACTATTTGGGAAGGATTAGGGGTGTGGTCTTGTTGGAGGAAGTGTGTCAGTGGTGGGCTTTGAGGCTTCAGGTGTTCAAATCAGGCCCAGTACACATGCTTTCCTTCTCTCTCTCTCCTCCCTTTCTCTTTCTTCTCTTCTTGTTACCTACTAATCCAGATGTAGAACTCGAGCTCTTTCTCCAGCATCATGTCTGCCTGCATGCTGCCATGTTTCCTGTGATGAGGATAATGAATTTAACTTCTGAAACTGTAAGCCAGCCCTAATTAAATGCTTGTTTTTATAAAAGTTGCCATGGTCAAGGTGCCTCTTCACATCAATAGAACACTGACTAATATAGAGCAGACATTGCAAGAAGATAGCTTAAGCCATGCCAACATCTGAAGAATAGGTTGAATAGTAGGTACAAAAATTTTGCGTATGGTCCGAATATGGCGGGCAAGCAAATATGACATGGCCAAGCAAATGGTAGGGTTGAGAACAGAATGAAAATGGTGACAAGGCCTGGGAAGCCCTGGGTGCAGTAAATGGGGACAGCCATGGAAAAGCTTTTGTTGATGCTGAGAAGGACTCACCATTGCAGGGTTCCAAGCAGTAGAAGTTTATTGTGCTGAGCATAAAACAGAATGAAGTTAAGGACAGGAATCAGAGCAATCACATAGGTAGTTGCAGTGACTAACCTTGGTTGTTAGCTTGACTGGATCTGGAGTCAACTAAAACACAAGTCACTGGGCACTCGTATGAGGGGCTTTCTTGATTAGGTTATTTGACACAGGAGAATCCATCCTAAAATGTGAGTGGCATCTTCATGTGGCAGCCTAGATGAAAAGAGGCAGGAGAACTTTTGCCTTTTTGCCCACTTCATTCTTGCTGGAAAGCTAGTCTATACTGTTGCCATTGTATTCCTTACCAATATTAAAATCAGCTTTGTCCAGTGTAGACTGAAGAATAGCAACACTTTAGAAATCTGTTCCTCTAGAGAACACTGACTAACCCAGCAACCTTCTCCTGGAAACAGATGGAGACCATTACAGAAAACCAGAACTGGTCAAATACTGGAGGCTAGGGAGGAGAAGTAAGAACAATGTAGAGTAAAAAAGGCCACCCTACTCCAAAGCAAAGCTGCAGGAGAAAAACAACTTCCACTTCAGCAAACTTCAGAGAAAATATCAACTGAATAAAAGAGCCAAGTTTCAGGTAAAGAAATAAACCAGAAGGCTCTAAAGTGGTAGAGATATTGGCAGTCTTTTTAGTAATTGGTAAGAGCTCCATGGTGGAAGAACTCAGAAGGTACTGAGGGCAGGAGATAAGGTCAGAAAAGGAGATAAATGACACAGAGGTCAGAAGAATCAAGTACCGAGAATTGACTTGCAAGTTCTTGATTTGTATGGTGGCTGAGAAAGGTAAGGATAATGAGAAGCATTTATCTTGATAATAACCTCAGGTACATACGCTTCTACTGCTGAAGACACCATGTACATCAGGCACAGTGCATATAGAACCCAAGCAGGATCTGACTTGAAAGCCTCCTCCCTGAGGACAAACTTTCATGGTACCGTAACGTATCATGCAAACCTGCAGAGCAGAGAAATAACCAGTAGTCCCACCCAGGTCTGACATCTGTGTCTACCATGGTACAATAATGCTAAGGATGTTCTATGTCCACCATGGTATAATGGCCCTAAGGATGCAGTAATGGCACACATACCTTGGCATTAACCAAGAGTTCTAATTACATTTAAGACAAGAGGGAGATTCCTAGTCCTGGAAGCCTAGCCAACTTCATAGCTGGTGAAGTCATGAATCTTGGAGGACAGCCTACATTAGCCAGCATAATCCCTAACTACATTGTAAATATTTATAACCACAGATTATGACAGGGCAAGACAGTGCAGAGGTCCTGCCATCTTGTATTCTTGCTCAGGCCATTTTAGGTTTGGCTAAAATTTAATCTCCTTGATGGAGAATTGCATGGAAAATTATCCAACTCTGTCTTAGGAATCTGAGGTCAAGATGTCCCAGCTAATTTATCTTAGCTTCTGTTAAAGTACTTGCTTGCACAAACCTCCTACTGTAGCTGTGAGAGAGATGCTGAGATGTAGGTTTTACCTTTAAAAAACCCTTTACCCTAAACACTTGGAGCTACAACTTCGGTCTCAAATACCTCAGTGTAGTCCTAGCTGGCTATAATAAAGACCTTTAATTGTCAATAAACTGTGCCTGAGTGGTCATTTCTGTGGGCTCCCCGTAACAAGGTAACTGTTCAGACCCAATGTATGTTGGACCTGGATGTGTTCTCACCCTCATCCAGGACCCTTCTCTTGGAAACAGATGGAGACCATTACAGAAAAACAGAACTGGTCAAAATGCAGGTTATGGAGCCCAGACACAACTGACACATCTACAATATAATTCCTGCACCTAAGAAATCCTTAAGAAGGGGTAAAAAGAACAGAAGAAGCAGAGGAACAGTAAGTTTGAAATAAGATTGTGTCCCCTAGAAATATCACCAGTTATACCCAGAAAGTCTTGCTATGTGGCTGCTTAAATGTAAGCTGAACGTAGACCCCACCAATAAACATTCTCAAGTGGACGTGGGAAAGCTCCTTTGCCCATGTCTCGGCCCTACACAAAAACCTCCAGGAATGCTGAGAACAGAGAAATAGTCTTCCTTAGGGAAGAGTGCACCAACTGATTATCCAATACCAAATGGTCAGCATACACATACAAATGAAAACATACACATACAGATATCATTGTATGGACTGAGCAAGTTGTATTTATATATTTAGGAGTCATATGCATGTGTGTGTGTGCATACATGTGCACACATGCACACACACGAAAAGAAAGGGAGGTCATTAATTTAAAAGAGAGTAAGGAGGAGTACAGAGAAGGATTTGGAAGGAGGAAAGGGAAGTGGGAAATTATGTAAGTATATTAAAACTACCAAAAAAAAAAAAAAGGTTTTTCTCATATGTGTGTGATATCTGTAGAATGTGTGAGCATGCATGAGTGCATGTGTGCATCCATGTATGCCTACACATATGTGTCTATTTTCACAAACTTCTAAGACAAAAACACCAATAAAAATCATTAACAGAGCCTTCGGATAAGAAGTCATGCCACCTCCCCATCCTTTCAGGGAGGTCGAGGTTGGCTTTTATCTCCACCTATTGTCTCCCTGCAAGGCTGGCGGCTTGATATTACTGCTCTAATTTCATTTTGTTTTGATTCCTCTGAGAGACTCAAAGGATCATAGAAAGGTTCATTATAATTCAGCAATTAGTGTGTCTGATGCTTTCCTCTCCTCCCAACCGAAAACGCAAGGTCACTCTGCCCCGTGAAAGTCGTTTTCTGCTGGCATCTTACACATTAATTTGTTGGCATTAAAATCTGGAGGCAGGGAAGAGCAAAATGTCAAAAGTTCCAGCAGATGTTGAGCAGGGGACAATAGGGGAAAGCTGGTGAAGAGGCCTCCCAGGCAAGGCCCTTCTTTGATGCAAAAAGAGCACTCCTTCAAGTTTTATGTCTGAAAACAACAGAAAGAGAGAATCGAAAGGCATCGGCTTCTAAAAGACAACTCACTGAAAATTAATCCTTCTAAGAGGCCAAGTTCACTGTGTCTCTCTCTGCTCCCCAACAGTTTCTACAAGAATGATGTCTGCTTCCTCAGTCTGCTTTTCAGAGCCCTCTCCCACTAGTGTTCAGTCTACCTTGCAGAATCTGCTGTCTATTCAACCTGGCTTGTGTAAGAGACCCCTTTTGCCCATTTGCTCCTGATTCTTAGCCTCTGAGGGCCCGAGGCCACGGCAGTTGTACAGAGATCTGCTTTCAGAAGTGGATTCTACTGAACTTTCCTTTTAGATGTATTTTCTGATGGGTATGAGTATCTTGCCTGCGTGTTATATATGTGCACCACACACATGCCTGACGTATGCGAGGTTAGAGGCAGTGGAGTTACAGATGGTTGTGATCCACCATGTGGGTGCTGGGAACTGAACCTGAGTTCAGTTAAGCAATCAAGTACTGCTAACTGCTGAGTCATCTCTCTAGACCCATTTTGAATTTTCAAAACATATTTAATAAGTGAGGAGCAAGCACATGCTACAATGTGTTTGCGGAGGTTAGAGGACAACTTTGGGGAGATGGCTGTTCTTTCCCTCCACTTGTTTATAAGGCAGGAAAGCTTGTGTTTCTTGCAACAAGCTGGCCAGTGAGTTTCCAGGCAGTTGTTCGGTCTCTGCCTCTCCCCCAGGGGAGTACTGGGTTTACAGGTACAAACCACTCTTTGTATGAATTCTGAGGACTGAACTCAGTCCTTCGGGCTTGCAGGCACTTTACCCTGAGCCTTCTCCCGAGCTCCTCTCTTACTTAGTTTTTAGGATTTTATTTGGTTGGTTGGATGGTTGGTTGGTTGATTGATTGATTGGTTCAGTTTGGTTTATTGAGAAAACACTCACACTGTATGGCTTCAAATTCACCATTATCCTCCTGCCTCATTCTCCCACTTGTTGCATTCTTAATGAGTTTGCCTTTGAACCTGTGATTTGTCCACCCACAGGAAGTGGATGATAAGAGAGGCTCACAGCTTCACTTCCCACAATCCCACTTCCTGATGCTTCCTCACTTCCCTGAGATGGGTTCCTGGTCCCACCTCAGCTTCCTTCAGCCAACAGCTGCAGCACTGGCAGGAAGATAGTGTCAGACAGATGCCCAAGGCCACTCAGAATGTGGCAAGATGGAAGCTGTCCTGCCCTGGACCTTCAGGGTCAGGTATCACATCTCACCTCTCCAGCTCCAGGAGACACCCTGGAGTGAAATCTATATTGGGTCCCTCTCAGCCCACCAACCTTCTACTGGTTGTGTTCCTATACTTTTGACTTACCCTAGGCCTTGGAACTCTGTAGAGCTTTGGTTTGAATGTTTGTATCCCTCTAAAATTTTCACATTAAAATCGTAAGAAGGGGACTTCGAGCGGTGACTAAGTCCTAACAGAAATGCCCTTGAGAATGATATTAGTACTCTTACAAAGGCACATAAACAGGCTTGTGTCCCTTCTGACACACATGTGTAAGGTGTCCTCTTTAAGCAGACAGCAGCCTCCACCAGGCACTGAGTCAACTGCATCCTTCATCTTGGACTTCTGAGCCTCCTGAGCAGTGAGCAGTAAACGTCTGTTGTTATGAATGCTCTCATCTAAGGAACTTTGCTGTAGTACCTGGAAGAGGGACATGGAGCCCACCCTCCTCCACTCTGGTAAAACTAAGCCAAGAAGCCTGCAAAATAACATAAGCTGAAGGAACAATCCTAAGAGAGACTGACAGTGTGATTAGCCCTCTGTCTTTCTGCCAATGGGCCTTACTCGCTCATTGAGACTTGACAACAGGGCCCCTGATTGTACTCTAGGGCCTGAAGAAAGACAGTTAGACTAGAAGATATCTTTCAAAGGGATAGAAGAAAGAACTTACAACTCAGTTTTCTTGGGTAAACATGATGGGAAAGGAGGAAGTCAGGGGCACACAACTAGGATTTGGGGGGAATAAACAGTAAACAGAGCTTTCTCAGGCAAGTGTTTAAAGGTCTAACCATCACATAACCTTCGGCTGAGGGAAGTTGAGTGAGATGAACTTTGGTCCAGTTTCCTGAGGAGGGGCCAGCGTTGGGAGAAGTCATTTACTCCTTAGAGTTCCCCTCTTCTCTATTCTTATTCCAGTGCCCACCAGTTCTCACCCAGACTAATCTACTGAAGGATGCAATGGCCTGCTGCTAACTACTGGGTTTCTTGAACTTCAGTTCTCATGTCTCCCTTACATCCATCTCTTTGGTATTGAGGAATCCATTCAGGAATTCTTGCTATACAACGCTCAGGTTCTAGGAAACTGTGATAGTCTTTCTGTGGAAATGAAGTCTTTCCCCTCTCCTCTTGTGGAGGCGGCAGTAGGGTAGGCACTGGAGACCTTTGCAGAAATGGCGTTTGCCAAATCCTGCCAAAACCTGATTTGTAGCTGTGCCAAGTATTTATAACTATCTTATCCTATGCCATGTACCTTTCCCTCTACCTTGGTCAGTTTTATTGTCAACTTGACATGCTTGCAAAGAATGAAGAACCTCAATTAAAGAATTGCTTCTATCACATTTGCCTGTGAGAATATCTGTGGGGTATTTTGCTGATTGTTAATTGTTGTAGGAAGGCCCGGTGGGCAGTGCCATGCCTAGGCAGGTAGGCTTTGGCCATATAAAAAGGTAAGTGGTTATGTGTCTGGAAGCAAGCCAGTAAACAGCATTTCTACGTGTTTTCTGCTTCAGTTTCTGCCTCCATGTTCCTGCTTCAGTTCTTGCCTTGACTTTCCCCTCAGGGATGGACTATCACTTAGATATGTAAGTCAAATAAATCCTTTCCACTCCCACACTGCTCTTGGTCATGGTGTTTATTACAATAGAAAAGCAAACTAGCATACCCACCTTATCTGCCTTTTGTCACCCACAAGGGACAGTGATGTGCCAAGGAGGGTTTTAGTCATGTAAATAATGTGGGAAGTTAATAACTGCGATTTCATTTTGCTTCTATCTTCTGTGTCAAGGATAATGTGCTTCAAACGGGAAGAAATCGAAGCCCCGGGGAGATTCGGAGACATGCAGAGAAAATTAAGTAGCTTCAAATGAGTGGAAGCCATTGGGTGGCACTCCCCAAATTACCGCTGAAAGCACTGAAGAAGTGAGCGACAAGTTCAGTGTCTTCCTTGTACCCTGCAGAATGGAGAAGGTACCAAACTACTGTAACGAACAGTTTTCTAGGGGGCATAAAAGAGAACTGGCTGTCTCCAGCAAGGCAGAAGGTGGGCAATCTTTGGGAGTTTCCAAATAAATATTGACCCAGACTTTAGTGATTGCTTTAAAAGCACACCATGAACTATATACACTAAAAAAATAATAATAATTATTATTTTTGCAACTTTGTTTTCTAAACTAATAAATAAACCAAAACAGAAGTATAGTTTTAGTTTGTAGGCTAAGGATTGCAATCTAAAATACCAAAAGGAGGACTTTAAAAATCAGAAATAAGTCAAATATCAATAACTATAAGTAAATAAAGGTGCTGAAACAATCACCGCTGTAGTAGCAAGAACACTAGATGAAGGGCCACCATCTTAATGATACTTTATAGTTAAAAATCTAGGTCAGTTTATATTCACTCACAGTCAATATAAGGCAAGAAGCAAGTTACCAAAATGTTTATTACCTCAATTCTGGCACATGAACCAAGACTGAAGAAAAGAAGATGAAAGTAGATCAGAGTTCCAATATTCTAGGCAAGTCTCTATCTGGAGTCTACTGCCCAGGCACATTCATTTAGACAGGTGTTATCGTTTGGATCCTCAGTGTATCCCAAAGTGCCATGTGTTGTGGACTTGGTCCCAGCTTAGGCACTATTGGGAAGCAACAGAACCTCTGGAAGGGAGACCCTAACAGAAGGCATGCTGGGATAAATCTTAATTGTTAATTGTCGGGATTGTTTAGGTTGGAATCCGAAGAAAACCCATTTTAACTCACTTAAGAAAAACAGAAAGTTTACTATTTTAGTGGCTTACAAAACCAGTAATGGGGGGAAGACAGAGGCCAAGCAATCAGCTATCTTGAGAGCTTCTGGACAGTCTCCCTCTTCCTCTTTGCATGGAGGTTTGCTCACCCAATTAAAATTCAGATTTATCCCTCCTCATGCTCCCTCTTGCTTTTAGGGGGTAGTTTCCATGAGAACCATCCCTGATCTGTGCAATATTTTCAAGTTGTCACTGTCTCATCTTAGTCAGATTTTCATCACTATGATGAAATACTTGATATATACATAGCTCTTAAAGAAGGAAGGGTTAGTTTTAGACCCTGGTTTCAGAGGTTTCAAACCATTGTCACTGAAGTAGGATATCATAACAAGAGCACATGGAATAGTTTATCGGTACTCATCGTAGGTAGGGGGCAAAATGAAAGATAGGAGACAAATCCCAACACTAGGGTTAATGGTAGCCTATGACAAAAAGACATGGTAAGAAGCTTTTTTTCTTCTTCTTCTTTTTTCCTCTCCCCAGTAAGAAGCTTTTAAATAATGTTTAAAAATTATTTTATTTATTTCCTTATTTTGAATGTATGTATGTGGGCCTGTGTGATATGTATGTGAGTACTAGTGTGTGTCTGCCATGACATTTGTGTTGGTAGTCAGAGGACAACCTCAGGTGCCAATCCTCACTTCCATATTGTTTGTCTGTCATCTGAGACACCACCATATGCCAGACTGACTGGTCTGGAAGCTTCCAGGCCTCCAACTGTCTCTGCCTTCCAAATGACTGTCTGAACACGAGGACTGCAGACAGGGATTGACAATTCTATCTTTTTTTTATGTGAGTTCTAGAGGTTTGAACTTAGAGCCTCATGCTTGAGCAATAACTGTTTAAGTCACTGAGCCATCTTTCCAGGCCCAAGAAACTTTCAAAAGTGGCCAGATCTAGGATGGAGACCTGAGAAACTAGGAATGGTGTGACAAATGTGTCTGTCTGACCTAAGATGAAATGGAGACACAAATATGCAAACAGGTACATTTTAAAACCATGTTGGAAGAAGATCAACATAAGAAGACTTGTACAGCCTGAGCCTGAGATCTCGCACACAACTAAAATATTCAAAATAGTGAAAGATTAGTGTATGGACACTTATTAAGATCTGTCAAACAAATATGGAATCCAGAAATAGACCAACAAATTATATAGCCAATTGCTTTTTGATGAAGATACCAAGTTACCTTATTTCATCCCCTACTGGGAAAAGATGAACTTTGACATCTAACATGATTCACCAAAATTAACTCAAAATGTATCATAGACCTAAATATAAAAACTAAGATGATAAAATTGAAAAGGAAGACAGGAGAAAAATCACCTGTGATTTTGGATAGACAAAGCCTTCTTAGGTAAGACACACAAATTAAAGCCATAAAGTAAAAATTGATATATAGATCTTATCAAAGTGAAAACTTATATAAAAACAACCCTACCATTAAGATGATATGACAGGGTGATACAGACTGGGAGAGCACATATATAAAACATAGATCTTGTAGAGACATTTTGTCCAACATTGTGGACAAAAAGAATTGTTTACCAAGATCTACCAATGACTGATAGGCAATAGACTCTTACAGAACAGTCACTAGTGAAATGCCAGCAAACCCGTGATAGGAAATTAAGATGTAATGGTTATAAGCACTAGCAAAGACCTGAAGGCTCTCTAGGTGTTGCTAGCTGAAAAGTCACAGACTGCTTAAACAGGCTACACACACCAGCTTTTCTACCCCCAGCTTCTCCCAACCAAGGGAAATTGAAACACTCCCACTATAAAGATGTCCCTCTATAAAGATATATACTTAACTGCTCCGGTCATGCCATTATGAATTGCAAACAAAACAAAACATCCCTCAAAAAAACTGAATGACTTTAAATAACGCACTATCTATATTTTGGTTTTGGTGGTAGATGCAGAAAATGCATACATTTGCCCAAATTCTTTGAGGGGAAGACTACTGAATTCATTCATTTGGTGAAAGTTATACTTCAGTGAAGTTCATTTAATGATATACAACAAACAAGTCTTTATTAATCTATGGCATAAGGCAAGCCTCGACTGTGAACATGCCTACTTTCTTGTACTTATTTAAGTCACCCTCTCCCTATTTATAGAAGATGTCAGATTCTGTCCTTTCACCCCAGGGAGGGAAGAAGCACTCCTTTGTTTCTCACTTGAAGATTCCTTCTCTTCCTTTTCATGCATCTGCTTTTTCTAGATACACAGTGTGGGGTGACCTCCGGTTATAATGAACTTCTTGTTTACTCCCAGGTAGGTGTCTTCCCTCCAACTCTGTGGATGAAATGCCTGAACAATTCTAATTCATAGTCAAGCTTCTTACCATGTCTTTTTGTCATGGGATACCATTAAATTTTTAAAACTTGCATCAGATTTTATAGACATGTGACTTACAAGCACTTTAAAGGGGGGTGGAGAATAGAATGCCCTGGATTTCTTTTGTTCATTGATCCAAATTCCAATGAGCATGCTTGTCTTAATGGAAGCTAGTTAGATTTGGAAAATTCAATCTTTGCTAAAGATGCTTCAAATGTTATTAGAGGGACAGAGACATATATCTATGCGAGTCACATGGTCACTTATGCTAGGACTGTCTGAGCTTCTGATTATCTTTAGTTTTATTGAACCGCATGTATATAACAGTTGTCAGAGCCTGGGGACAGGAACTGATCTTCAAGATTACATCTCAGCAAATTTAGAAGTTATCACCTACCTCGCCCATCAACCTAGTACAGAACTGCTAGTACCTGTCAACACTCACTTCACTAAATTACCATGTCACATGGTAATAAAATTGTGCAGTAGGTAATGTGAGAGAACACACATACTCTCTACAGATGCAGTCTGCAAGGGGAAGCAGACACATGTACACACATCCCTAATCTTATTTAAAGTTCTCCAACTAGAGATGGTACAGCAGGTAAAGCTGTCCATGTGCAGGCCTAGAGTGCAATCCCTGGAGTTCCTATAAAACCTGAGAGACTCAACTCCACTAAGTGGTCCTCTGATTGTCACAAACATGCTATGACGAAGACACATCTCACATACACAATCATTTTTTTTTAATAAAAAGAAAAAAAGCAAAGTTCTAGATCTGGAGTTTTAGGGGAAACAACGGCACTGGGAGAAGGCTTGCTCTGGAACAGAGATGATAAATGCTCACTGAATTCAAGCCACTTGTCAGTGTCTAACTCCCCAGACTTATATTTTATTCTTATTAAGAGAAATTATTTGGTTTCTAAACTAGGTCACTGGTTCTTTAGAATACAAGTATGTAAAAAGAAGAAGAAGAAGAAGAAGAAGAAGAAGAAGAAGAAGAAGAAGAAGAAGAAGAAGAAGAAGAGGAAGAGGAAGAGGAAGAGGAAGAGGAAGAGGAAGAGGAAGAGGAAGAGGAAGAGGAAGAGGGAGGAGGAGCAGGAGCAGGAGCAGGAGGAGCAGGAGGAGGAGGAGGAGCAGGAGGAGGAGGAGGAGGAGCAGGAGGAGCAGGAGGAGGAGGAGGAGGAGGAGGAGGAGGAGGAGGAGGAGAAGGAGAAGGAGAAGGAGAAGAAGAAGAAGAAGAAACTGGCAAACTATTTTATTTAATTCCTAAAATTTCACACTGATTGTATTTAGTTTCTCTTCTGGGAACATTAGAAAAAAGTAACAAAGCTCTCTTCCCTCTGGTGAAATAAAAACTAGATTGGTAACTTGGCTTCTTGGTTTGTTTTTAGAGGGGTCGGGGGGAGGAAGACACACAAGTAGAAATCCACTGCCAATGCCAAAAACACAAAGGAGAGGAGACAGTAAGTAGGCCTACTGAGACAAACCCCAGATTCCCCTGAAACTTGGCATCTCCTCTAGATTCTCCAAAGACTGTGAAGGCTGAACACAAAACTGGCTCTCAGAATCACACATTTGACTCAGAGAACAAAACTAGACGTAATACTGATAACATTGCTTGCGATTTCAACTGCTCAAATGTCCTCTTGACTACGTGTTATTAACAGTGATCAATACTGGATTATGAAGTACTTCCTACAAAAGTCCTTTTAACCTACAAGAAGTGTTTTCTTTACAGCAAAGTATGTTCCTGGAAAGAGAAGACCTGTTTTGTTAAACAAGCCTCTCTAGGGAAGTCCTTGAGAAAGAATGCAGCTAAAATATAGCATCTGTTTGCATATTTTGATGCATTAACTCTCCCACAAAGGTCAGAAAGGTCAGAGTTTACATTTTCTAAAGCCTGATTTCCTATTTTATAGACATATTTATTGGTCAAATGGAACAACTTTCACTATGCTAAGGAGAAAGCTCAGAGCAAGTGTAAAGACCTGAGTTCAAATCCCCATTGCCCATGCAAAAAGTTGGCATTGTCATGCATACTTGTAACCCCAATACAAGGTGTGAGCCAGGGGTGGGTAGGAGTGAGAGTCAGGACTTAAGGAACACTAGTGCTTGCTCCTCATCAGCCTAGATCCAAGTTCATCGAGAGACTCTGTGTCAAGGGAATAGGCAGTGAATTTGTAAAGCAGGATAGCCCCCTTCCAATTCATCCACAGCAGAAGACAGAGAGGTTACATAGCTATGAAGTTAACTACAATGGCTTCAAACACAGAACATAATTACACTATTTCTATTCTTAGAATTCAATTTGGCAACAGTAAAAACAATGATAAGAGTCACTGTGATTATAACTAAATAAAAAGAGAGACAGACAGACAGACAAGTTGCCCGAACACAAAACAAACTGAATCAGTTGGGTCTTTGGTTTAGTGAAAATGTAGCTTTCTCTGAATGCAAAGATAATGTGTATATGTCAGAGCACTAGGGGCCATGTTTGCCCTGAAATGGAATGGAAATGTGAAGCCTGAAATAATACAGCTCCCATTGTAGGCCAAGCTTCCTATCACCCCATTATCAAGTCACTTCAAAGTCTGTGATTAGACTCTAAGCCTTTGAAGCCTTTGGGTCCCAAACTGAAGCATCTCTCAGCAAGTTTCTGGTTTTTTTTACAGCTCAATAGCACAATGCATTCCCATGTAGTCAGTGCTGAGTAGTGTTGCAGTAATCTCCAACCCCAATAAGCCCACGTAAAAACACACACAATCCTGTTATTATATTTATAAGCTATATGTCTAGATTGGGCAGATCTATCACTATCCTCACTTATTCCTCAGCTATGAGGAATTCCTTGCTACCTGCAGGTTTTTTGGCCATGTGGTTCTGCTCTATATTGGCTTCTACCTCTTCTTCCTCCATCCTCTCTCTCTCCCTTTTCCTCTTCTTCTCCTCCTTTCCCACTTGCCCCCACTCTCTAGGACCTCCAGTCCCACCTTTCCCTTCCACTGCCCAATCACGGGCTCTTGGCTTTATCTGATCAGTTAGAATGGGGAGAAGATTCACATGAGATCACCTGAGGCCATGATCTACTCTTCATCGGGGGCAGCCCCTCTTGAGAAAGGAGAATTAACATCAGAATACAAACAGCACTAGGGCAACCCACAACAGAGTAGATAGTACTCATTTGAGTCTGCAGACTTCTATGGTTGTGGACACCCTGATCATTCATGTGGTGGTAGTAGTAAAGGCTGTTTAATCCAGTATTTTTGGGAAACTGCTACATAAGGTGCCAAGTCAGTCAGATATGCTTCCCATTGTTCTATACCTACATGGTGCTTCAATATAATAATAAATTAGATAGATAGATACATAGATATGTAGATACATATGTAGATAGATGATAGGTAGATAGATGACAGATAGATAAGTACATAATAGATGAATAGATGACAGATAGATAAATGCTGAAACAGGAAAGTTGAGTCAGCAGACAACATATATAACTACAAAAGATAAGTTGTCTATGTACTGATGATTGTTTTCTTATAGAATAATAGTCATGACTTTGAGAGAACTCAGTTATATATCAGAAAACAATGGGGGAAATAATGCAGCGTAGATAGGACAGAGTCAGCAGCAACAAGGGCACAACAACAGTAGAAGAGTGTGATGCATAAGGTAGTATTAAATGCTGGGGTTTAGCTGGGCTGATGGAGGGAAAGGGAGAGAATGAGAAAAGGAGAGACAGAGGGTGAGAAAAAGAGAGAAGAACCAAAAAATGAGAAATGAATGAAAATATCAAAAAAAAAATGTAAATGTATACCTTAGTTTGGCAAGAAGACTAAACAAATAATGAATGTAGTGGCCTTTGGAAATTTAAGCTTAAGAATCCTAAAATGCTGCTGATAAAATTACCTATGGCCTGAGGTCAGTATTTCTATTTTGGTCAAGCTTCAAAAATGGCATATATAGCTTGATCATACTAGCCCTTTTTGTCCTGGGAATACTTTTATTCCTGCCCATCATGTTAAAGCTTGTCTTTAACAACATCAACATGTTGGCAGCCAAAGTACATGGCTTGAACCTGAAAATGTACCCCCAGACAGAGTTATTAACAGGCTGGCAAGCCAAGCATGGGTAAGATTCTGCACAGAACCTTACCAACCTAAAAAGAAGTGCATTGCTTTGGATCATGCATATTCCATGATGGGTAAGGAAGGCATTCCTGTCAGAATGACCTAAGACAGGCTCAGTCTTGTTAATGAAATAAAAAGGGGGAGATGTTTAGAGCCTTTGGGGCTGCTTAGCAAGAATCTGACATGGGCCAAGGACAAGGAAATGGGCTGCTTGGCAGGAATATGATATTGGCCAAGGACAAGGAAGTAATTTCAGGCAGGAAACTAAATCTTAGGCTAGAACAAAGAAATGATTTCAGGCAGGAATCTAAATCTTAGGCTAGAACAAAGAAGTAATTTCAGACAGGAATCTAAATTTTAGGCTTAGAACAAGGAAATTTTAGGCTTCAAACATGAAAATGACTTTGGACTAGGACAGGGAAGTTGGCTCAGATATTTTGGTCATTCTGATAAGCCCTTAGAAACAGTGATCACAGGAGTATTCATGGAATTGTGTTTAATGCCTTGCTTATTCTTTGACTATTTGTGTTTATTGTCTTGCTTGTTCCTTGACTATTTGCATCTATTATATTTTTAGACCCTCAACCTAGAACTTACCTTAATACATGCATGTAATTAAAATGGTATAAAAGCAAAAAGGAAAAGAGGGGATGGGATTGGGGTTCTAGGGAGGGGAAAAGGAGAAAGGAGATGACATCTGAAATGCTAAAAAAAAAAAAAAAAAAAAAAAAAAAAAAAAAAGTTAAAAAAAGACTCCTAAAATGTTGATGTATTGCTGTCCTTTCATCAATTTTTCTCCAACATAAGTAACAACCTTAGTATAAGTGGATTCAAAATACTTTAGTCTTTGTTACCTTCCCTGAACAGTGTAGCTTAACCCTGAGAGAGACTTAAATACAGAAGACATGACTGTGTTAACAGTACTATCCATTTTAGTTCATCACAACCGAGAAAACTACTGACATTCCACTGAAATATCCTTTCATCTTAAATGTTAAGTGCAAGATTACAGTTTATATTTAATTATTACTATGTTCAAATATTGCTATGTCTGCAGGTGGCTCTCTACAAAGTAAGGAGTTCTCTGTGGTTTGATTATACTTGACAATGTGAGTACAGTATTCACTCATGGGCCATAATGGCCATCAGAGAAAAGCTGCAATAATTAGTAAACTTGTGTGTACAAACTTAACTGAGACCATAAGGGCATGAATACCATCTTCCTATGTCAGTCTGTCTTGCCAGGAAGGCATTCTCTTTAGTTTTTTGCTCATCAGCACCAGAGTTACTACACAAATATCACAGTAGAGTGGGAAGGACACAAACAATGTCATGAAGTCCACTGTGTCTTCCCTGTGAGGTATTTGGCAGACAGCAGCTACTCAGTATAAGGCATCTATGAAGTTGTGAAGTTGTGGAACTTCTCTCTGGGTGGCTGCACTGGTGACCCTGTGCCCCTGTTACTTCCCCAGAAGTGATAGTGCATCTCTAGTAAAGCTGTAAGCCTTGGTTGGAATTCTCAGTATTGCAACTAAGCTTACCACTAAAGCCGCTAAAAGACCTATACAGGAGTCTCACTAGCACCAGTTTTAATATCGTGTTTCTATTAATTTATAATATTTTACTAATTTGTGACCATTTCATACATGTATACAGTGCATTTCACCATATTTATCCTGACTTCCCCTAGAGCCACTCACCTCCACTCCTAACTTCATATTCTCCTCTTCTTCCTCCTCTTCTTCCTCCTCCTCCTCTTCTTCCTCTTCCTCCTCTTTTTTCTCCTCCTCTTCTTCCTCCTCCTCTTCCTCCTCCTTCTCCTACTCCTCCCCCTCCTCCTCCTTCTACTTCTTCTTCTTCTTCTTCTTCTTCTTCTTCTTCTTCTTCTTCTTCTTCTTCTTCTTCTTCTTCTTCGCCTTCGCCTTCGCCTTCGCCTTCGTCTTCGTCTTCTTCTTCGTCTTCTTCTTCTTCTTCTTCTTCTAAATCAATTAGTATAACTAGTGTTACCACGTATTTATGGGTATGGGGTCATTCACTGGTATGTAGTTGACCTACCAGGGCCATTCCTTAAAGAAAACTGACTATCCCTTACCTGTAAGCCATTAATTGTCAATTGTTTCTCAGCTCAAGGTAGAAGCTCCTCAATCTCAGCCTCCCAAGCTGAAATGTTGATTAGCTTGATCCTGTGCAGGCTTTGTACAGATTATCCCAGTTGCCGTGAGACAGTTCATGAGTGCTAAGGTCCTGCCATGTCAGAAGACACTGCTTCTTTCTATTTCTCCCATCCTCTGGTTCTTCAATTTTTTTTCTGTCCCTCTTCTTCCATGGTTCTTCACAGGGAAGAAAGGGATCCTTAACACCATTCTTTAAGCCAGGATTCAAAGAACAGTATTGGGCCAAACTGGTTTCTATAAATTAATTTTTTTCATTTAGCCATTATTCCAAAATAAGACTTTTTTAAAATGTAAATATGATTCTTCTGTACTCTTCTGCAAACCAGATTTACTCTTTACAAGCATCTGGTCACTTCATTATATACTTTTATACACTTTCTTATTGAATATATGCAATTTTATGGTAAATCACTGTTCATTTTAGTTCTTTCTATTACAGATTTGCATTGTATAGATATTTGAAGCTTTGCGTGAAAGGTTTTTGGTCAAATTTTCTATGAATTTTTACTCCATGTGAAAAACCTGGGGCCAAGAGAACCCAAGACCTTACTCAAGTGGACTAGCTATTTAGTGACAATGTTGTAATAAAGAAATTTTAAAGGAGTTCCTCCCACAAACCAGATTTTTTAACAGTTATTTCCAGTATTGTCTGGTAGTTCATTCCATAAAGACACACTAGAAGTCTGCTTGGCATTGTAATCAAGCTGTACAGAGAAGCCCCTAACTTCGAGGGCATGCAGATGGGAAGGGAAAAAAAGGCACAAGTATTTAAGTCTATGAAATGGTGGTCCAGAGAGGAGGGCTCTAGCTCAACCTGGCTCAAGAATCTCTTCCCTGAAGAGCTGACACTGGAGCTTGTTCTTGAGCAATAGCTAAGAGTACATGGGTCGTGAGAAAGTATTTCAAGCAGAGGAGTTACTTCTAGAAGGAAGTCAGAGATTGGCTCTCTGGGAGAACATGAAGTGCTGCCTTTGGGTGCTAGCTGAAGACAAGAACCCAGACAGAAAAGAATGAAAACACTCTGTACAGTTTAATAGATCAAAGGAAATGAACTTCCCATGGAAGTTTATGGAGGAATGCTGAGGTTTTTCAATGGCTAACCGATACAAGTGATGGTATAAAACTTAAAATGGTACACAGCTTTAGGACCTGGACAAGAATTGAAAAACTGGCGTGAAGGGATGGCCTCAGATGGAAAGGATGAAATCCAGAATGATAATATCTGGGAAAGCAGAATTCAAAAGACTGGTAGGAGATTCCAGGTTGAAAGACGGAGACAGACATGAGGGTGACTGCAGGCATGTGGTGGGGAGAATGGAGACTGATGAAAGCCTTCACTACAGCAGATGTGTAGGAGGAGGGGGACCACCTCACAGGGTGACTGGTAGGAAAGATAACTGCAGCTTAAAGCATGTTGGGCAGAAAGGACACACAGCCATTTAGTGAAAATGTTGGTCTGAAATTCAGGAGATAGGTTATACCAGATACCAATCTGGAAAGCATCAACATCAATATGACCTCTGTTAACCTCTACAACCACTCTGTGAGGTAGCCACAGCCTCATTTCATGGCCAAGAAAACCAAAGCTGGTCCAGTCACATGGCTACTGAGCTAAGAGTTCTTTCTTGGTATCTGGGTCTGAAGCCCACACTCTTTTTTACACCATATTGTCTTCCAAATCCAGATCCTGTGACTTCCAATTAGGCATCTTTCCATTAGTCCAATCTGTTCCTCACCATACATGCGGCACTCAGGAATATCTACCAGAATGGCTGCAGAGAGAAGCATATCTACCCAGAAATTATTATAAATATCTTCTAGACTCTCTCAGAAACCTTCTTTCGGAATCAACATTATACTTTGTGTCATAACAAAAACAAGAAGAAATGCCCTTTCCAAAATTAAACTGAAATCCTCGGGGAAGCCTCTCCTATACATTCGTTCAGTCTGCTTTACCAAATCGCAGCTCTAGACAGAGGCAGGATAATGGAGAACCCCAATGGCACTCATACAGGCTGCCAAGCTTCAGGAGAAACAGCCAATCACAGTTCTACAGAAGTAGCCATCATTGATAGCAGGTAAGATCTACTCCACACAGCAAAATGCTCCATTTCTTAATGACTGTGCAGATTTGTTTTAAAAGTACCAAATCAAAGAATGGCCTAGTCATTTACCTGAATTCCATATCAGGGAAAGAAGAAATGAGAATGTAATTATGAGGGAACCCACTTGAAGTCACAGATGCGCTTAATGATGACATGGGAACTAGATCATGGTCTCCCAGAGTGGCCGCACAGCAATGCCCAAGCACTGAGACTGATGCTAACCCAAGTTACACATGTGGATCACATGCCCAAGGAAAGGAAGTTGCATGTAATTAAAAACACTTTCAAGTTATAAGGACACAGCAAATTCCAAACTGGAAACCCTGGTCTGCCACAGCCCCGTGTTTCCAAAGATCATAGACAGGAATCCTCTACTGGGCTTCACCTAAATCAGGTTTAAAGGGTCCATATGCATCTTGGAAGCGCCAAGACCTGAAATGCAGCCTTGACCTCCAACAGACTTATGAAACTAGGTGGAGGTCTGGCACGGGGCCCCTCTGAAACTGTGTGGTGACTTCAGGTAACCAACCTCTAGCCCTAACCGAAAGACCCACACTACTTGACATATGATACGTAGGCCTGGGTGTACCAGTCCCTTGATGAAGCCCAATGCATGTAGTGGCTTTAGTTGTCACCCAGGAAATTTTCTTTCACCACCATGTCACCAATTTTTTTTTTTTTTAATCTTGCTGTGTGAACACTTCAGACAAGTCATAGCTGTTATATATGTTATTCACAGACACTATTCCAAAGCCTTCCTGTGGCCCAAGTTCTTCTGGTCAAGGAAAAGACAGATATGCACATACACAAGCTTTCCCTTGCCATTACTTGTACCTATAGTTACCACAGCTCCTTCTGGGTCCTGACTTGCATCAACGGTCATCCATCCCACTAGGCCACTAGCTAAGGCTAAAAGATAGAGCTAAGCCAATGAAATGGCAGAAGATATGGGATTTTCAATTAAAACAGCTCGTCTAGCCCGGTGAGCAGGCACTAGGACCCAGTAAAAGATCCTGTCTCAAAAAATAAGGCATCCTGAAGAATGACACCCAAGGTTGACATCTGGTTTCCACACGTAAATGCACATATGTGCACACACACACACACACACACATACACACACACAGACACACACACACACAGACACACACACACAGACACACACACACACACACACACACACACACACACACACACACACAGGTGTCTCTTAAACTCTTCAGGACCCAAGAGAATCAAACTAGTAAGCACAACAGTGGTATTTATTCTTAAATGTCCAAAATGTTATAGAGCCTAATTATGATCAAGACACACACAGAGTGATTCCTCCATCCCTTGTGGTTCACAAAGTGGTCTTCAAACACTACAGTCCCTGACACTTTATCACAGGAGATGGAGTCCAAATATCACTCAGAGTCAGATAGGCCACAGTACAGATTAGAAAAGGAAGAATGAGCCAATCTGATCTTCTCTCTGTTCCCAGCCCACACACCTAAGCCAGGCGTGGCTCATGCCCTTCTTGGGATAAGGTTTTTTGTTTGAATTAAAGACCACCTCAAAAGGCAATGCTAGTTAGCTTTCTACAGAACTACACACACTGAAGCAGGCTCTCTGATTTCTTGCTTATTACAACCAAAGCTGGGAGGACAAACTTCAGGTTCCTTCAGTAGCAAGGAACAAATTGGAGAGAAAAAAAGCCTCCTTGTGAAAGGCTTCTTTCCAAAGACATGTACAGATGAATTCAAATCTGGGACTGCATCCAGGTGGAAGTCTTGCCTGGAATGCCTAACGCATTCTTTCTGTTATTAGAACAATATAAGGAGCCAGTGGCTCCTTGCTCCCCTGCTTGTCATCAACTTGGTTCCTGCTGTGTTGACCATTTACAAGCTGACCTCAAGTGATGCCAGCTTAAAGACATTTCCATCCTGGCTATTTCTATTGCACAACAAACCTATGACTGCTGCCTATACTATTTCTACAAGCAAAGAGTAGCTCAGAAGAACCAAGTCCTTTGCCAGAAGTGACACAACCAGAGAGCTACTTCTTGCCTTGTTCCATAGCTCTGCCCCACTACCCTGCCCACAGCCAGTTGACTGATCCACTTTTCTGGTCTGTCTCCTTTATAATCACACACAGAGCTCCTTTTGTCACTTGGGGAAGGTATTTCCAGGTGGCTGTGCACACGTGGCACTCTCTTATTCTGGCACAAAGGGGAGCCTTGCCCTGCTCCCACCAGTGAGCAGTGAATCACCAACACACTGGGAGACAAAGCCATTCTCAAAGACAAATGACTGGGAACCTGAGAGCAGGAGCTGAATGGAGACAGAGGGGGACAGAGGGAGACAGAAAGACAGAGGGAGACAGAGGAAGACAGAGGAAGACAGAGGGAAACAGGGAGACAGAGGGGGACAGAGAGAGACTGAGGTAGACGTAACTGTGCCTTCCCAGAGCCAGTTGTGACTCTTCTTGACCTCCATATGGCCCAAAGGCACACAGAGTAAAGTATGGAAAATACATATTATACTTCTACTGTTGTGATAAAAAAAAAAAAAAAAAAAAAAAAAAAAAAGCGTGGAAAGAAGGGAGCTTATTTGGTTCACAGTTCCAGGTCACCATCAATAATTGTTCTGGGGGCATCCATACAGAAAGTTAAAATAGTACACACCCACAGATAAGAGTGAAAAGAGACTAAACTCATAGATTCTTATCTACTTCCTTCCTCTCAGCTAACTTTCTTCTCTCTTATACTATTCAGGATCCCCTGCCTAAGGAATTGGTGCTGCCAACAGTGGGATGGATCCTCTTACATTAATCCCTGAAGTTAAGTCAATCCCTACATACCCTCAGCCAACCAAATCTACATACTTCCTCATTGATACCCCCTTCCCAGGTGATGCTAGGTTATAACACGTTGATAGTTAAAAGTAGCCATCAAAAGCCCATCGTGATTTTCATGAAGCAACTGGCCTTCCAAAAAGGTCGCCAATAGGATTGGTAACTCTGGCCTGCCCATCTGTGCTTTTTGGAATAAAAGGGTTTGGCTTTAGGCATCTAGAATAGTGAGTATTACCATGGGAGTCCCAGGAGCCAAGGAAAATTTTATATGAAATCAAATCTACTGATCTGGTAACCTGCACAGAAGCACCCAAAGTCAAAGAACAAAGTTCTATTACTGTCCATCACTGCCTTCAGTCTCTCTACTGGGCCATCCCTCTGGCTCTCTGAGGACATCCTATTTTATCTGAGACTCAGAGCAGATGAAAAAGCAGTTGTAACATTTACAGAATCTATTGGGGAACAGCCAGTTGTCATGATCTCTGAGAAGGAGGAAATAAGATGGTACTTTATTTTCAAGTAGCCCGGGAGACTTCAATGATTGCATTAAAATTTTAATCACAAACTCCTTAAGTTAGAAAGAAAGAGAGGGAGGGAGGGAGGGGGGAGAAAGTCCACAAAGGACTCATTGTATAAAAGAGTTTTGCCATTTGGAGTTCTTTTATAAATTTGTGTCAGATCACAATTTGCTGTCTGGGAAATGTAAATTAGTTATTAATGAGCCAAAATCCTAACATCAAAGGCTGTGCACCCGCGTGCCAGAGAGAAACAAAGAGCTCTCACTGCATAGCGACTGCTCCTAGGTGACCTGAATCCTGCATTCACTTTGACACGCTCTGCTACCTTAGCAAGATCATTCCTCGAAGATGTAATGGCACAGTCACCTGCATCATTACTGTCACCTCCACTTGAGTGTGGCTAGACTGGCAGAATCCTGGGCAGCGGGCAAACATGTATATGCCCAAGGGTGATTGTTCAGGGAGCATACCTTGATGCCTCCTTTCTGTCAGCTTCATCAGATGACCACATTCAAAGTGCATTTCATGTTTGCAGTACAGCTGGCCCCAAATGACATTAGGGGTGCTGATCTGCTTTTTAAATATTCCCGTATCATCTTTTTTCATCTCTACAACCCTTTTATTTTGATTGAGATCCAGAGACGAGCTTAGAAATGCACACAGAGTTTTTGAACTTGTAGAAGTCAGAGTTTATAGTCCTCTAGCTGAAGTCTTAAAGGTCTTTGTCAAGGTTCACTTATTCATCCTTCCAACAGACACTGCTGTTCCTTAGTGGAAGTGGGAGATACTACACTGTGCAAGGGAAGCGTCAGGAAGAGATAGCCCTGTCCTCACTGTTGTCTGGAGAGGACAGGCAGGCAACAAGTACTCACTTTATTCTTCAGCTGGCACCAAGAGGCAAGAAGGAATACCCCAGGCTACGGAGCCAGAGAGCACTTCCATGAGGCCACGAGTTTTGAGCAGAGAACAGAATAAAGAACAGTTCACTAGGCAGACAAGATCAAACTGCAGATTAAGGCTATTTATGGCTGTCCAACATGTACATAGCTGGGAGCACAGAGTTACTCTTTGCCTGAATTCGATTCTTTCTCTCCCCAGAGTGAGGTCTTTGACCTCTATATGTCCAGGTGAGACTTGGGCCAGACTCTCTTGCTGTCCTTAGCCAGCAGAGGGTTGGATGCATCCCAGGCTCCTGAGGGCAGGTGTGTTCTGACATCCATGGAAAGTTGTATCTTTCTAATACCGGGCACCCATGATCCCAGGTCTAGTTAAAAAAAAAAAAAAAAAAAAAAAAAAAAAAAAAGCCTCCTTCTATCCTTTGCCAAAAGGCTATCACTGTCTGGAGTCCTTCTTATTGACTACTGTAAATGTTCCTATTGTCAAGATTTTGTCTATCCCCTGGATAGCCCTCATCCCTATGGAATCTTCCTGAGGGGCTCAGGACATCTGGAAGAACAACAAACACTCTTAACTACTCAGGCATCTCTCCAACCCAAGAAAATGAAGTTCTTAACAGTCACATTTCTAGAAGAGATTTTTGGCAAACCCCTCAAAGTGTTCTAGCACAGCAGAAATGAAACCGTTCCCTGTTTCCAGAAACACCTATCATCCCTTGAACACTCAGCTGTGAGGAGCTGCTGAAGCAGCTGTTACCCCTCCCACTCAACCCGAGTAACTTTTAGCTCTTCTAAAGGGCCCTCCTACCGCTTCCAGTCTCACTGGCACCCATTCCAAAGTGAGTTTCACAGATTGAGAGGCAGAAGCAGCAACAAGCTGGGCTCTCAGCCTCAAGAATTAGGGAAGCGGGATATGGGCTAGCCCACTCTTGGTAGTCACAGAACACAGAGCTCTCTAACATAATGCAGTACAAAACTTGACCTAGAACATGTGGTCCAAAAAGTTCCCTGAAGACCATCTTGGGCATGGTTCTCTGTACCATATACACATGCCCAGCAATCAGAGGTAAAATATATATCAAGAAAATTTTAGAAGAGCCAGGTACAGTGTTAGACACAGTCCCATCACTGAAAAGACTGAAGTGGGAGCATTCAGTTCCAAAACAACAAAGGGTAAATAAGAAAAGACACAGTTCAGCTCAGGAAAACCAAAGTAAGCATCATCATAGTGAACCAGAAATGGAGTGGAAATACAAAGTAATATTCAGGGCTGGAGACCCAGAACCTTTAGTCTCCTGTTCAGAAGGCAGAAAGTGAACAATGAACACTCCTGAGCAGAGAGGTCCAGCCTCATTATGTAAGAGAGTGGGCATCCTTTCCCTGCTTGCTGAGCATCTGCTAATGTCCTGAAGAAGAATTTATGCAGAACATGCCTTGAGACTTGCTGACTTTTTATTCCCTGTACTTGCCTCAGCTGTCTAAGGCTCTGGAGAGAGCCAGATATGGCATTTAATTCTGACCATCAACTAGATTAGATTACAACTCACCTACAGGATTATTGAAGTTTATCTCTAGTGGTATGAGTGTGTGTGTGTATGTGTGTGTGTGTGTGTGAGAGAGAGAGAGAGAGAGAGAGAGAGAGAGAGAGAGAGTCAGAGACAGAGACAGACAGAGATTGATTACCAGATACAATTAAATCACGGTAGCTCTGACCTAACTATTGGATTATTCCACTGACCAATTGGTAAGATGACAGATGGAATCATTGGGGAGGTGGTAAAAGGTAGAAGGACGTTTTCTTGTCCTCACGTCTTCCTGCAGCTCTCCACTCCACTTCCTCTCTAATGTGAGCTGTTCCTGCCATGGTAGACTGAATCTTCTGACATCACTGCCCAAAATAAGCTCTTCTTCCTTTAAATTGCTTGTGTCCCATAAAAGTAACTAATCTACCGCATAAGAAGATAATGTGCCCTAAGTCCCGGCAGGAGGACTGGAGTGTTGCAAGGTAATGCCACCAAGGTACACACATAGACACTCGTAAAGATGAATAGAAAGACTATTGCCAGCCGACAACTGCACGGGGAACTTGCCCGAATGATGTAGCCCCAAGCTTCACCATGCTTTGCTTTTTACACACTAAACCCACATCCTGGATGACACACTTCAGTTAGCAAGAACAGTTAGCAAGAAGCAAAACTGAAGAAGTCAAAAAAACAAGGTTAGTACATTTCGGGGCTAGTCCAGATTCTGGAACTAAGGACTAGATCTTTGATGAGGTAGGCCTTGGTTCCTGTTTATTCAGGTATTGGGGCTATGTGCTGGGTTCTAAGGACAGAATGGTACCTCCAATGTGGTCAATTGTGCTGAGGTCTTGGGCTTGTTACAGAGGCATCATCACTGTAGAAAACATCTGGATTCAGCCACTGTACAGAAAGTGACAGTCTACTCAGTCCTGGTGTAGTTGGAATAGCATTAGGGACTGGAGCTCTAGTTTGTTGGAGTGGAAGTAATTCATCAGATGAAATACTCCATAGAAAACTAGTCTCTCTTTGTCTAAAGCTGATAAGCCTACACTTTTTGTCATGGTTCATGATAAAAAAAAAAAAAAAAAAAAAAACCCTCCCTGAAATCAAACAGACCTGGATTCATGTCTAGTTTCTGATGTAATTTATCATTGTGAGGCTACTCCTACGATTAATGATACTTGCCACAGAAGCAGCTAAAGGAAGTCTTACCATCTACCTACACACAGTCTTTCCATCTGTAATTTGAATGAAAACATTTACTTCAAGGGGTTGTAAGATACCAGGAGCTCATGTGTGTAAACTGCACAGCACAGAGCAGGTACCAGGTCTTGATGGTAATTATGATCCGTTGATGTCCTCGGCTACATGGGAGAATGAATCACGCAGATACACAGTCCCATCCCGAGCAGGAAACTGACAGGATGCCATTCTAGCTGCAAAACAGATCTGCTGAGTAGGTGATAACCCCTGCAAATAATTTATAAAACTAGGTTCCAGTCTGTGATATTAAGGGCCCTGAATTCTATATTCTCAGAGAAGTTAAGGTAGCTTTGTGTGTGGAATCACAGAATCTCAAAATGTTCTCGGCGAGAACATTTAAGTTCTTATCTCAGAGCCTCACTAGGGCTGATGACAGTACACTGCACACAGGAACTTGTGAGGTTAGATGAGATAATATTACCTTCAGGACACTGTTTGAGACTTTTCATGACTCAGATGTGACACACACCTGAGAGAAACAACTTACAGAAAAGGAAGAACATTTGACCAAGCATCTCAGGTGCTTCCGTCCTTTGTGGGTGCCTTGGAGAACATGCTTAAGTAGAATTATCCACATCACGGTTCCCAGAAAGCACAAAGAATGTCCATGGTCCCAGGCTTCCTTCTTCTACCCATTTTATCCCATCCAGGTCTCCAGTCCACAGGTGGTGTAGCCGGTGCCCAGGCTGGGTCCTCCCCCACTTCGTGAATCCTCCAAGATGGGCAGAGGTGTGCTTTACCACCACCCAGGCACTTCTCAAGTCAATCAAGTTTATGGTAAAGAGAAACTACCACATACCACAACTACCCAAACCACCAGTTAACTGAGGAGAAACTGCCATTCGGAGTTATTCACCCCAAAGCAGATAGCTAGAAACTGGTAACGCCAAGATTGAAATCCAGGTCTACAAAGCTCCAAACCTTGACCTTTTGACCACACAGCACATTCCAGTGTCCTTGTTACCTCAAGGCAAGTCAGTGGACAAATCCAAGCCCTTTGTTCTTCCTCAAGGTGTTTGAGAGTGGGAATTATATGTCTTTTTTTTTTTTTTTCCATTTAGTAGCTGGGTTTATATTTTACTCATTAAAACATTCCTTAAGCTAAATGTGAAAGGCTGATTAAATAAACGGATGCATTCATGCATAACATAAACGAAGAAAAAAATCCTTCCTAAGGAAGCACAGATCAAAAAGGGGAACAGTAGACATGAACAAGGGGAGAAGGAGGGATACACTGGTAGAGCATTTGTGACAATGGGACCCTCTGAAGGTCAAAAGTGAAAGATTGTCATCCTGAAGGTGAAGGAAGGTATGGGAGATAAGGAAGCAGGCTGGGAGGAAGGGGGACAGCTGAAGACCAGTGATGCTCTCCAGACCACTGCTGTGAAAGGGAGCCCCATGTTATGCTCAGTGCAAAAGCAGGAACTGTGTTTGCTTCCTATGACCCAGGATGGATCTGATACTCCTAAAACACTGTTAACTCCCATTTAGGAGACAGGGGGTAAGAGGGACACACTAGGTTGAGAATTCTGGAAAGGAAAGAGATCCTCACAAAAAAATAAAATAAATAAAAATGTTCTAGAAAAGGTCAAAGAGGTTGGGACCTAGAATTTTTAGGCTTCAGGGTTACAAACCAGTATTTTAGGAAGGGGCCAAAGAATGGGAGTGGAAATTGTGAGGACACAATGCATTTTGAAAGACTTTTGGTGTGTGAGTGTGGGTGGCTATGGGTTTGTTTGGGTACTCACGAAATGCCTTCCCCATCCTGTTTGAAACGGTGAGTTATGGTCAAAACATGTTTAAAATGATAGCTGTTGGTAAAGAAGTTACATTCAAGTTCTCTATGACAACTTCACAGCAATGATCCTAGACCCCTGCCTAGAGCTTCTATAGTTCAGGTTAAACTCATCCATCTCGTCTGTCTGCATACATGAATATGTATATGTATATGTATATGTATATGTATATGTATATGTATATGTATGTGTCCTTATTTCTATCCATATTCCCCACTTCCTTTAATAAACATTTACTGAGTAGCCATCAGTAACCTACCATTTATGTCCTTAGATTAGCTAGCTAGCCACAGTGTAATGTTTCTTAGTAGTTAGGATTATCTCTGAGCATCTGAGACCCTCATAGCACAGGCTCAGGCCTACAGTACTTTTCTGTGCTCTACAACCTAATGCCAACATAACCCTGCTTTCTCCCTCCACTTTCAGAATTATTATTATTATTATTATTATTATTATTATTATTATTATTATTCCTCTTCCTCCTCCTCCTCTTCTTCTGGATGACTAATTATGGCCTCTCTATAGCTACAACATTTATCCTCCAACAGATTCCCTTGGCTCAGGTGATTCTGGCCCAACGTGGTCCCAAACTTAGCTCCCACCCAGCAGTTCCCCAACTGCTCAGACTGCTGCTAGATGTGGCCACTGGATAGAGCCCTCTCACCCGAGAGAGTGACGGCTCTGTCTTCTTCCACACACAAAAGCATTATGTCTCTGCAAGGCACCAAGCAGAATTTACTTATGACATGACATATAAATTCTTTGGGGATAATTTTAGGCATTACTTAGCAAAGGTCCTGGAAGATGGACAGGGTAGCTCCACACCCATGCTGCTATGCTAACCCAGGCTTCTGTACTTTGCTCTCTATTGAGGTCACAGTCTTGTTTTTTCACTTTTCCTCCATTTCACAGACAGCCTCTCCGATTGTGGTTTTTACTTCAGGCATTCATATCACAGTCTCAAATGTGGCTTTTTGTACTGAACTCGTTAAAACAAAAGAAAGCTTTCTGTTGCAAGGCTGGGAAGGAAAGAAAAATCTGCAAAAGGCTCAGTGCTTTGGCACCATGGGAAATGAGAATCAAATTGCTTGGAAAGAACTACTTATGAAGTCCCGTTTGGTAGAGATCACACCAAGGCTTACGAGGTTAATAAATTGACCAGAATTGAATAGTTCATTGCATTGTAACCATCTAGGAAGGGCCCTAGAGACCACCCTAGGGAGCAAAAGCTGCAGACCCCGTGTCTCTTTCATTTAAGGAAGCTCTGTTGTGATCTAATTTACATGCCAGCTTTTTAGCCTAAGAGTTGGTTTGAAAAGGGGGCTTCACTATTTCAATAACAGAAAAGCATGCAACAAGACTGTACTATGCCAAGATTTTTTTGTGTGTGACATTAAATTGAACCTTAATTTGCATCAAAGAAAAACTACTGTAGGCAAATGCTAAAGACTGGTTAGTTGATGAGTATGATTTGGGGCCAATTAGGAGAAATTTGACTTGACCTTTGGCTTGTAAGTCTAGATTTAACAGCTGAGCCACCTCTCTAGCCCAGGCATTTTACTAGTATCTGCAGGTTACATGGAAACATAAATTAGGTATATGAATGGATGCAGGAGAGGATAGATCAACAGACAGAGCTGTGATAAAAACAAGGCAACAGAACATCCATGTCAGCTCTGCATGTCTGTTTACAGGTATCCTAGCAGATTCTTTCAACCGTGGGGGTGTCTGAAAGTTTTCGTAAGATGAAGGAAAGCACACCACACATGCGTGGTCTAATAAGCATCTGCGTTCCTCTCACTTCCCTATTTTAAAAAAGGAATATATACCACCTCATTATAATGTCAATTTTGTCATTATGAAAAGAAAGCACAAAGAATTGATGCAGCAGCATTGGCAAAGTAAAGCCACACCTCAAGTGTTTTGTCTAATTAATCATTCTTTTATTGACCTTAAATTCCATACCATTTACACTTCTAAGACACCTACACGATTGAATTATACCATCTTTAATTTGTGCAGTACAACAACCTCTTGTATAAGTAAATAGGTAAGTTCTCTCACACACATTGCTTTATGTGAGCCAAGCAGTTCTACAGACTGGACAATGAAACCGAAGCTTCAACTCTATAAGGCTGTCTATAGCATACACACATCTGGAAACAAGCCATGGCTTCCTGTTGGGTGCCAATGACAGGAGGAGGAAGCCACATCCCATGACATCTTATACAGTTTGGAGAATTAGTTGTGATATTTGGAGTGTGTGTTGATGGACAGATTGCTAAGACAGATTCTTGGGGGAGAGAAGGAAGTTACAGAAAGCTAAGTACAGTTGTTTTTTATGTTATAGACACCCACCCAAAATAACAGGGCACACCACACACACTTTATAGGTTCACGTGGATATGTAAATGCTGGGCTGGTGGTGATCTCTGAGGAGAAGCACAAGGGATTCAGACTGAGTATAGGACTTTTCTAAGCACCCCTGAGATACAATGTTTCAATGTTTTACTGAGAGGCTGTTGTGTGAGTTAGTAAAACAGCTTTGCAGAGACAAAGAAGGAAATAATATTAGTGCGACAACAAAGAGCTGGAGCAAGGGAGAAGAAATAACACATACAAAAGATCAAGAAAGAGAATGATCCAAGTGGTTAAGACCAGAAAGAAAAGATCCTAAGTTCCAAGCCAGAGGGTAAGCACTTTACTATGAGCTCTGAGCAGGACGCGGTTGGTACTTAGAGTGGGTTGGATGGAGAAACAGAAATTGTATCAAAAGTCACATGAGCAAAAAGCAGGAAGGATGAGAAAGATGCCAGAGAGATGGAATCTTCTAAGTAGGCTTCACCGGACTGGGGAGGTGAATTAAAGAAAGCAATACTTGAGATGGGGGGATTAAAGATTTTAATCCATGTGGTAGGTGCAATGTTAGTTTCAAAGAATATTTCTTAAAATGTTTTTGAGTAGTAAAAATAGTAATTTCATATACAAAAGTAAGCCGCTCCATTTTTTCCCACTGATGAGCTGAGTCAGGTGCACAGAACTCGCTTGGCATGGGACCTGTCACACAAGTAATGTTGACAATGATGTATGTATTGAGTTGTCTGACACGTCGCACATGGCTGTAAGTGCTTTTTATCTATTATAACGTTTAATCTCCGTGACAGTTTTATGTAATACATGTTGTTACTCTGCCTGTTTTACATTTGCAGAGTCATGTTGTACCTTGCCTAAGGGCCTCTCAGCAGCAGGCTCACAAGGCAAGAATGAACACCCTGTCAGCTTGACTGTATCCATCCTACCTGCCTTTCAGCAGCTAGAACACTGGAGTCTCAGAAAAGCCGATGGGGATTAAGTATCCTACTAATAGGATACTGTGCCAAATGTTGTCTTTATATACCCCAGTGTTTTAACTCAATCACTTAAAAAACATGCTTGAAAGGCAAAGTAAAAACCATTTCTAGCTCAGTTACTGGAAAAGATCCAATTAAATACAACACACACACACACAAAACTTCATTTAGAAGATTTTATCCCTGGGCACTGATGGCACATGCCTTTAATCCCAGCACTTAGGAGGCAGAGGCAGGTAGATCTCTGAGAGTTTGAAGCCAGCCTGGTCTACAGAGAGACTTCCAGGACAGCCACAAGTACACAGAGAAACTGTCTTGAAAAACCAAAATAAAATAAAAGTCATTTTATCCTAAGAACATAGAATGGCTCATGAGAGTGGGGGATGGTAACCTAGAAAAGCCCATCTGTTGCATTGTGTGAGGAAGAGACTTGGGGGTACAGTCACTGCACTTCTCACTCACCCGCCATGTAATGTCCATGTAATGCTCTAGAGCCATCAGAGGAAAACCTGCCCTGAGAGTATCTGTGGATGGTTGAAGGGAAGGACATACAGTCAAAGATCATTGGAGAAAGACGACTGAGATGGGATGCATTTCAAGGAGTCAAAAGATAAGTAAATGCTAGGTTCTTAATTAATCACTCATGAAAAACATACTTTCCCCAGCTTTGTCCCTAAGCTCCAGGCAGATCACAGGCCAGAATGTTTCCACCAAGACGTCTTGATAACTAGACTCAATAAGCTAAAATTAGTGGGGTCCAAGACAGCTACACAGTGGCAAACAAGGACATGAGGAGATTGTTACCAAGGGGGAAAATATCTGGCCCATAAAATGCTCTCAGTAACTCCCCAGATCAACTCAGATGCCAATGTGGCCAGGCAAAAGCACAGCATTTGCCTTTTTAGTTGGCTTTAAAATCGCTGTTTTGGAAGCCAGACAGCTAGCTGACCGATACATCACATTGCTTTCCCAGTGGCTTGCTGGGGAGCATCGGGCGTGACAATTCTGATGAAGGTTAGAATAACAGCTGCCGTCACTACTTTTCAGAAATCCTGAATCTTGCCTTTGCTAAACTGACTCTTCCCTGGAGCCTACGTTCCTACACGTGACTAAAATGAGATAGAACGCTTGGCGTAGAAATGAGACCAAGCCATACATCACCACAAGACAGACGGCAAGACTTTTCCACTGAGGATTTAACATGAGCTGCCAGATACCAATGGGAGCCAAAGGACCCCGCAGTGTTGACAACAGGGTCAGGATGATACTCAGTGGAAATACATACACGCGTGCATACATAAATACATACATACATATATACCTACATATGTACAAAATAAAAAATAAAAAACATTTTTTAAGAGTTTTTATTGATTTTTCTGGAATGAGCTAAGATTTGGTGGTGATTTATTGGTCAAGGGCACATTGCAAAAAACACTTTCCCTCTTGTGCTTAAACATCTTGCTCTAATACCTGGTGGGTAATGGGGTGGTCATCTTGGCTCAGACACTGCCCAGTTACCCAGCTGTGGCATTTATGAGGTCCTCATGATGCCAAGCTCTCCTGAGGACAATTTACACTGAGTGCATTATTTCCCACACACGTGACACCCCTGAGGTAAATCTAACTAATGGCTTCCTAACAGATGCGGAAACTGAGGCTCAAAAAGGCCAAGAAAACTCCCTCAAGTGACATTTCTAGTGAGAATAAAAACAGAATTGTACCTCAGACTCTGAGCTCTAAAAGTCAGGCCCTTTACCTACTATAATATACTCTTCTAAAAATAATAGTAACTATCATTTTTACTATCATAAAATGCAATTATCTATGTATGTACCAAGTTTCTTTCAAGGCACAAAATATCTCTCTTATAACATGAGACCAGAAGTCAAATCAGAAGGATTTCTTCCTTGGAGACAAGAATCATATTTCCTGCCATTGCTTAAGTAACCGAAGATCCTGACCTGTATTCCTGTGCACCACAGTCCCTTCCGCCTTCGGGCATAGCTAGTCCTAAGTATAGCCTGAGTGACCTCAAGCACATAGTGTGTATTTGATTGCAAATTCCATTGTGAATACCTTCTTCTTTCACATACATTTGTCACTACCTTTTCTCATTTCTGCACACCCTACTCCCATTGCCAGGATTTTAGGAGCAAAACCCCCTGTCTTATCAATATTTACTGTTGGGTAATAATTACAATGCATTAAGTGATAACAAAAAATGTGTCAGCTGCTTGCTCTGGGCCCAGACTACCACAGTATTCTGCATGCTTGATCTCCGTTAAGGCTCCCAGCAACTGTCTGAGACAGGAACAGAGATTAGCTTTCTGCCCAATGACTAGGTGACTGGACACGTGGCAAGCATCTAATAAGGTGTGAGAGATTTATATTCTATAGCTTTATAATACTACTTTCCTGAAAAAAATTCTTTATAAAACCCTTGAAGGGGAAACAAACACAGCAAAGATAGCAAAAGGTCCAAAAGGTGAGAGAGTGTGGCTCTCTGTGAAGACAAGTTATGCAAATCCATAAACAATAGCAATCCACATCTGTCCAACCCCTCAAGGACTGTGGCCTTGTGCTTGCTCTGCCTGGAATAGTTGATTTGGGCTTGACTTCCAGACAGAATGAATCCCAGCTTCCTTTAACTCACATCTTCAGTGTGGACTGTTAACTGTCATTCAATCTGTGGATGTCACCTTCCAGGCCAGCATTCCTCCTGTGACCTGCCTGTCTCAGCCTAACCCACAGTCCAGGGTAGGTATAATTCTGTGGCTTGGAACATCTTTGAATTTGTATCAAATGAGACACTGTATTCTTCTAACAGAAGAACAACAGTTATAAAATGATCAACCTAGACTTTGGTGTGTACAGAAAATACCACCTTGATTAATGTGTATACTTCTTAAGTTCATACTTTGAAAGGTGTGAATACTATCCTTTCAAATGTACAAGCATATTCTTTATCTCAATAAAATCAAACAAGAAATTTGTATTATTTAACAAAAACAGAATTTATATTATTCTTATTATACCCCTTTTTTCCCTTTGAGACAGGGTCTCACTTTGTGCCCTGGCTAGCCTGGTGTTATGTAGCAGCCTAGGCTGGCTGGCGCCAGAAGTCTTCCTGCTTTAGCTTCTGAGTGCTAAGATTACATATGAGCAAACTCACTGTAGCTTTATTACTCTTCTTAAACTTTAATTCTTAGTTGTTGCAGCCCGAGCTGCCCCACGTTAGGCACCAAAAATGTTGAGAACTGCACTACCCCACGTTTGGGGGCCAAAATGTCAGGGACCGCTCTATCAATGTTGAAACCCATACTGCCAAAAGCTTTGGGGGCTAAACTGTTAGAGCCCACACTGCCCCAAGTTGCTCCAGTCTGTGGGTTGGGGTTCAGCAAGAGAGAGAGAGGACAGACTTGAAGAATGGAGACCAGACAGAGTATGATTTAATCCTGTTTATTCTTCAGTCCCTCTTCTTCTCCCCAAGTTCCTAGTTCCTACTCCCTAGTTCCTAGTTCCTAGTACCAAGTCTCAGGTCCTAATCCCAGACCTAAATTGCTAGTCTCTTTCCCAGCTCCAAGTTACTTCTTCCAAGTGTCTAGTCCAAGTGTCTAAGTGTCTAATTCCTAGTTGCCTTTCCAAGTGCCTTTTCCAAGTACAAGTGTCTAATCTTAGTTGCCTGTCTCGAGTCTCAAGTGCCTACTACTTTCTTCTGTCTGCCTCTTGCCTCTTATATGTCTCACTTCTAAGCCACGCCTTTAAGTCTTATCTGTAAATCACACCATTCAGTCATGCCTTTAAGTCTCGGCTCTAAATCACACCTTTAAGTCTCACACACCTAAGGGAAGATCCTGGGTATCTAAAACAAGATGTTATCAGAGTGTGCTCAGCTGTTGTAGGCTGTTGTAAACAAGTCTCTTGTCAGGGTATATGGCTCAAGATGGCTGCAAGGATGATAGGCGTCTTCTGTCGGTTCCCCACACTTAGTAGTAACACGAATATCTTCCCATGCTTGCTCATAGAGGGCCACCATATCGGACGGTTATTGTCACGGTACATAACTAATTATCTTCCAAATGGGACAACTTTGGGAAGCTCTGTTTTTGACACATCTCCTTCACTGAGGTCTCAGCTGATAAAGTTCATCTGGACTCTGAGCTCCAGAGTGAAATATGATTTTTTTTTCTCTATCTGATATTTTCCTCAGACCAGAAGGCAAGGATCTGCATTTTTATAATGATAGCAATGCAAAGGAGGTATAAACCACACTGTCACTTCTGTCTACATGCCTGTCACAGCCAAAGCAAATCATGTGACCATTACCCTATGGGTAGTATGGGGAAGGACACAATCCCATTGAGAACTGCAGGGTCATTGATAGCGCGTGACTAGGGCAAGGCCCAATGAAGACTATATAGTAGGGCCTAGCGCAAATGCCTCACTCCTTACTCAACCATGCCCCTGACCAAAGAACTAAGTTAATCTCAACTATTACTCAGCCAACACACACTCTGACAAGCTTCCTATTTAATCCTCATAGCAACCTTGAAGAAGGGTTCCTATGGACTCCATCTGTTGATAAGGAGGCTTCTGAACCATGATGCAGAGGGCGGGTAATTTGATTTGGATCATTCTTCCATGAAGGGATATAGGTGGACTGTAGACTCAGAGCTTAGTGCAGACCTGTAAAAATCCTCTCTGTGGCCAGTCAGATCTGCCTCCTTCAGTGAGAAACATGGTGTGATGTCTGACCTTCCAGAGCCTACAGCCAGATTATGTCTCAGTCAAAGCAAATTATGTATAGTTCCCACAAGCAGGGACTCGTTTTCTTAGATTCAGAATTTTTTCACTTTTATTTCACTAGAACTCACAGAATATCTTCTTTGTTTGTGTTTGTTTGTTTGTTTGTTTTTAAAACAAGCTTCTTTAATTTTAAAAACAAAGAATCAAGGTATAATCAGCACAAAGTTTAGAAGTATCAGAATCTATTCAATGTTCATGGCACTGAATAGTCTTGGGTTTTAACTGTGGTCAGTGTACTGGGCTCTACCTCATAGCTTATTAAAGGACATTGTGGGTCCAGGATTCTAATTACTGGGCAGAGTCACTTCCACCGGACAAAAGTGGAAATGGACTGACACACTGGAAAACACAAATTTGGAGGAGTGGAAAACTATTTGATGGACAGTTGTCAGTCTCACAAGAGTGACACAAAAAACTTTAGATTTATAGTACACTTAAAAGCTGGGCAGATATCAACCCACTATGCTATTTTGTCTGCTTCCCTGTGGTGATCCCAGAGATATCACGGGCTGTGTTCTGCCTGGGCTGCTCCTACTCCATCAAGCCAACTGGCATGGCCACCCACATGCTCACAATAGCAACTTCCTTCTTTCTCTCCAGCTTCTCCCATCCCTACCTCAGACCCCAAGCCTGGGAAACTTTGTTCCACCCTCTCTCTTCCATCCTACCCAGGCTGTAGGCATCTTTAGGGATAACTTGCTGGGCAAGGTTTACATAGCATCATTTGGTGTATGAGGGCAGCCAGATCTTGGGGGCCTGTATTTAGCATTTGAATGTATAGCACATCTTTATTTGTGAAACAGATTCTCATCATGTGGTTCAGGAGAGCCTCAAACTCACTATATCTCCTGCCTCAGCCTCCCGCAAGTGGGAGTTGCTATTGTGAGCACGTGTCCCACCCACAGGGGACTTGCACCAGATAGAAACATCCTTTGTTCTTGATGGGGGGATTTTCCTATCTACTGTCAACCAAAACAGGGGACAAAGAACCATATTGCACCACAAAAGAAGACAAGGTGACTGGGAAGTTAATACTTGAAGCTCAGTAGCCTTCAGCTGTGGTTTAGTTTCTTAATGCTAATCCTTAAGGGCAAAAGGTTTTCAGGTGCCCGAGCAACCTCCAATAGGTAGCTAAATCTCAAACCATGTGCAAACAGATTTACACAGGAAATTCCAGATGGGGGGAAAGCCATGTAGGATACTGAGGGAAGACTGCATTAAAAGGTCAATGAACACCTTATGCCCCAAGAAGGATGGAAGCACAGTGTCATCCTAAACATGAAGAAACACGGGCATAGAAACTGATGCCCATAAGGACTGGAGCCACTGACCCCTGGCATCTTGAATAGAAGTTACGGAGAAGCCCGATGAGAATGTATAGGAGAATATCATCTCCTTCATATTTATCTGTACATTATCATTATCTTCCAGAAAATTAGGAAGTTACTCATAACAGTTTCGATGTTGAATTCGTGGAATTTTAATGAAGTGAAGATTCATATTAGTGGAAAATTTAGAACAAACTGCAGAGTTATATTAGCCCAGAGATTTGATCATTTCCTTAATGGCATAAGTATCAGGAAAGGACGAGTAGTAGTGTTTTTAAATAAATACTTTGAATCAATAGGAATTAGTGAGAACTAATACTAACAATTTAACTAATTTAAATACTTTAGTGTGCACATAAGTTAAGCTCCAAGGTATTTGTAGTACCCCTGCTTCTCTTCATTTTTATTTTAGTCAAATAAAAATTAAATGCATTTTTTCACGTACAACATGCTGTTTTAAAACAAATATACATTGGGAAGATTTACAATACTCCACACTTTTGTCAGTGATTTGCATGGTAGTCCTCTCTCTCATTTTTAAATTTGGAAACAACTGTCCCCAGCAAAGGATTCGTTGAGTAAATTGTAGCCTACGGATATGGTAGACTGCTTTTTAAGAACTAAAAGGTAATGTGGTAGAAATAAATCTGTGTAAATGGAAAGACATTTACACTTCACTGTTGGGTTAAAAATTATAAAACAGTATGTCTCATATGAGTTTATTATAAAACAGTCTGTCTCATATGGGTTTATTGTTGCTCAAAAGGAAAGGCATCATGGAAAAATAAAGCTAAAAAGGACACACAGTGTCAGAAAGCATTACTGTAAGCAGAGAAGTAAAGATAATTAGTGTTTCTTCTGATCGCTTCTCAGTATTGCCTACTAATGTTTTTTGTGTTCTAAAATGAATGAGCTCTACCAGAGTTATCTGTAGGAGTGATATTTAGGAAACGGTGCACAGTCCGGCTTGTTCCCAGGCAGCCACCATGTTCCTGCTGCCCCTCTGACTGAGGCCCGGGCACCCATGAGACACCAGTGTGGATGGCTCTGCCAATCCACAGTGCTGCATCCACAAAGCTCAGCTGAACCTCAGACAGTATCTGCCATCCTCGCACAAAGGGCAAAGGCCAAGAGCACAGCTCAGCCATAGGAATCCTGGCTCTTCATTTCTTTTCCATTTCTTTACCCATAAAATAGCAGTGGGACAGTGAAATGGCTCATTGGGTAATAGACTGAGTTTGATAATGAGTTTGATCCCCAGACCCATGTAACATTGGAAAGGAACCAACTCCACAAAGTCGTCTTCTGATTTCCATATATGCGCCATAGCAAAGGTGACCAAACATATGTCATGTACTCTCACACACCAAGGATAATAGTGAATAAATGCTGAAATCACAGAAAATTGATCTTACCATCCTACTGTGCTGTCAGATAGATGGAAGAGCGAGAAGTTTCTTAATGCCAACCCAAGAATAGGCTAAGCTTTGTAAGAACCTGCTTCTTTAAAACCTTTCTTTTAATGATTCCTGAGATAAATAGGGAGGACAAAAAGAAATGGCTTTGTTACATCTCCCTCTTAGCGTTGAGTCAGCCCAGCAGATAGATGCCTAGTCGTGCTTCGTTCTTTTCAAATACAGTTCATCATCTTAGTTTAAAAAAAAAAAAAGAAAAGAAAAAACCAATCCTCTTCCTCTCTTCCTTCCATGAAGGCTCTTGGGGAAGTTTTGCTTTATTGCTAATGGCTTTCTTTATAACTGGTTGATCAATTCAGCTGAGATTAATTGAGCATGAAGCTGCAGCATCTGTGCAGGCATTTATCAAGAGGAGGCAGCCCATCATGCACGAGCCCACCAGCTCTCATTACGGTGCTAAGGCTCTCATTCCAGCACGTTGACACGCACCTGAGCCTCAAGTGCCAGCAGGCAAGCCTCCTTGAACACTGGAAAGTACAGACCTCCTATGCCGCTCCCCTGCCCAGCAGAAAGCATCCTGCTGCAGCTGATTTTTCAGAAACCCATTATGCTGAACTGACTGCAGTGTCAGGCCAGCATCTCCTGTAATACATTAAAATGTTCTAATTTAATTTAAACCAAATACAGCCTGGATTCTATCTATCCAATGACGTTCCATTAATGAAGTACCATAGAAAATAAATGTTCTTAAAGGCAGTATCTGGTATGGACTGTGCATGGTACCTTCATAGGGTTTTGATATAGGATTCCTGCTTTTAATTTATTTGCCATAAGTACAGATTGCCTTCTGAAGATGAATAAACATGCATGATGTGTGCACATGCACAGTCGAAATGCACAGTACTGATGACAATGTTAATCATCACTCTATAGATACCACCATATTGAATGCTTGCAGCCTAATAAGTATGGATCTTGTTTACTTCTTGTTTTCTAGATAAAGTAACTGAACACAGCAAACTAGGATTCCACCTTGACATTTTGTTGTCCTGCCTCCCCTGTGTGTACATGTAGATTTCATTTACACACGTTATTTTGTAGACTTCATCTATACACATTATTTAGTTGCTCCTTCCCATCCCTACACAAATGAAGGAATGCAGGAAGTCAGCAGCTGGCTAACATCAGCATTTAATGGGTTTGCAGTAGGGTCTTTCCAAAGGAGTCATTAAAGGTGCCATGTCTTTTCCCCCACTGATTTTCAGAAAGAAAAAAGAAAAAGTCTTTATCCAAAGCTTGCGTTTCCTTTCTTCCTATGGACAGGATTCCGTGTGTGTGTGTGTGTGTGTGTGTGTGTGTGTGTGTGTTCATGTCTGTGTGTCTGGTTTTCTGTGTCTGTCTTTCTGTGAATGTCTGTCTGTATGTGCACGTTTATGTGTCTGTTTTTCTGTTTGTGTATCTGTCTGTGTGCATGTGTGTCTCTGTGTCTGTGTGTCTATATCTACATGTCTGTGTCAGCCTGCATGTGTGTGTGCGCCCATGTCTGTATGTGTGCCTATGTCTTTGTGAGTGCCTTTGTATCTCTGTATATGTGTGTGTGTGTGTATTTGTGTCTGTGTCAGTGCATATGTGTGTGCCTATATCTGTGTGTGTCTTTGTATCTATATCTGTGCATGTGTGTGCGTGTCTGTGCATGTATTTGTGTCTGTGTATATGTGTGTCTGTGTCTGTGTCTGTGTGACTACTCTTTGAACACTAACAAGTATATATGATATCCTGGATCTTGTACCCCACAGTGCTGCCTAATTTTATATAAAGTTTGCTAGGTCATTGCTACTCAGTTACCTTGTCAAACAAGACTCTACAACATTTGGGATGACGGTTCCTTAGGAATTGGTTTACTAAATTGTAGTCATCAGACTTCATCAGGCAGTTGATACCTTAAAGAGAGCAAAGACTGTTGAATAGAGGGAATTCTTCAACACTGGGTCCGCCGTCCTGCTCTACACTGTCTGTTCTGCCTGGGCATTCATCCTGCCAGCCTAGCCTGTGTGATTTAGACTTTCAGGCCCCCATAATCCTGTGAACCATCTCCTCAAAGGCAAAGACATTTTCATACCCTCTGTGAGATTGGTATGTACCTCCTGCGGGTTCTGTCTCCTGGAGACCTCTGAGAACACCTCCTACAGACAGACAGACCCTGGGGCCATGAGGCCTAGCTGGAGGTGAGACAGCTTCAAAAAGAGGGCAAGCCTGCATGAGTCAGTGCACCCTGCAAAGCTAAAGCTTACGTGGTGGTCACTCCATAAAGTGTTTCTTGTACAGATCTGAGGAAAGCACTGTTCACGCAGATGTCCAAGGATGAAACAGAGGGAAGGAAGGCAGAACTCTGGTCCTTCCCAATGTTTAAAGAGACAAGCAGTGAAGCATGAGGCCCCATGCATGGAAGGAAGCAAGGCTGTGACCTCCATCCTGCCCTGGCCTTTTAAACTCTGCATTGATGAACTCAAAGAGAAGGATTCTTGTTCAGTACCAAACATATTAAAAAAAAAAAAAAAACTGAGAAAAAAACAACAATGACCAGAGGAAATCCTTTGTGGGACACTTCCTACAATTCCATAGCTACCATTCAAGGAAGAAGGAGAAGGAAGAAGAAGGAGAAGGAGAAGGAGAAGGAGAAGGAGAAGGAGAAGGAGAAGGAGAAGGAGAAGGAGAAGGAGAAGGAGAAGGAGAAGGAGAAGGAAGGAGAAGAAAAAAAAACCTCAGACTTGGGCCACCTCATCTGTCAAAAAAAAACTTGACTAAACCTAATCTTAATGGGGGATCATTTTCCACTTCTTGTTCAAGTTATTTTGCAAGAAGCAGTGATCGTCAAGATAGAGCTCTAGTACCCTCCTGAAAGTCTTTGATTGGAGCAGCATTTTCTATACTATCTCCTCTACAAAAGGAATGTGGCATCCTTGGGGATGAAGAGGCTAAGAGCAGAGTCTCTTCAGGCTCTGTGGGTGTGGCACTCAAGGACAGCCTGGAATTGTACAGCTCTTCTCACCTTCTGGCATTCTTACCATCAGAGACAGTTGTTGAAACTAATCCATCTGCATAAAACTCTTCATAAACGAGAGCCCGATTCCTTTGAGTCTTGGGAAAAGTAACAGTGTAGTTCATATCAACCGGAGCCTTCTAATCAGCTTCCTAAAAAGGAGCAGTATCATGAGTGGCCTGCGTATCTGTATATAAATAATATCCTTGATGTTAGGGTGTAAAGACCCTCCAGCATGGCTTCCTAATGTCCCACAAAGTCACATCTAATGCGCTGCAGCTCTTCTCTTAGCCTAACAGCACGCAGGGCTCACCACCCGTGTGCTAGTGGGACTTACTTTTCAGACTCCTGCCTGACTCAGACTTCCTATTATCATATGTAAATGTGATTCAAGATTATTTCTGAGTCTTTTTGTTTAAGTAGTGTATTGAGCTTTTCAATCAAAAATAGACATTTCTCATGCATAGCTACTGGCTTAATATTATACTGATAGATACAGGAGTCTATGAAGTTGAATTTTATACAAATCTATTGAGAAAATGTTTCCTACAGAGGTTTAACTATATTTGTTCAATAGGTTTATTACCTGTCTGCCCTCACTGTGTCCACTCGCAGCTGACACTTGCCACATTGGAGCAAAGTTTGAAGAGTAAACCACCTGCAATTCACAGACGTTCCCATTTTGTAAGCGGTTGAGGCTCAGCTAGGGATTAGTTTTAAGTGAAGTTTTCAGTCAGTTTCCCAATTCAGTTATGGCTCAGATGCCTGCTTTAAGGCTTACCTTGGGCCAAATTTGGTTTAACAAATTCCAATGAGGAAAAGGCCACTGGAAGACAGCCACACCCACTGGAAGGTAGTAGGTGGCCAAAGAAAGAATGGGAAAGTGAGGAATGGCCTTTCCTCCCTCCACACTCCTCGCAGCACATCAGACACTACAGTGATGCTCACAACTGAAGAATCTCAGATGTTGAGTGCAATGCTCCAGTAGCTCAACTGCCTGTCCCCAAACCACAGCTCTGCCTTCAGAGAAAGGGAGGCTGGGCTTTCCCGGAGACACATAGCTGTGGTTTCCTGAGTCACACCCCAGACGAGCTGGGTTTCCTGTAGATGTACCCTGCTGCTGGTCTGTGCTCTAGGTTCTCCACATGGTGAATACAGTCTAGAAAACAGAGATGAACAGGGGTATGTCATGTGGGGAAAATGTCCTGCAGAGGAAGACACCAAGGTTTAGAGAGGTTCAGTGCTTGCTGACTGTCACAGCCAGAAAGTGGAAGCGACAGGATTCTACTCTCACGGTCTAGCCTAGAGGTCAACTGCTGCCACCATGTCACATCTGAATGAGCCACACTTTCCATCACTTTCCTCAGAACCCCAACCAACCCACCCGTAAAGAAATGCTTTGGCCTTCCAGTTTACCATATCCAAAATTGTCTCTCTTTGCTTCCATCTTAAAATGGGTTCCCATACACAACTCCAGGTCAATGTCTATCTTGCTACCACTGTCAAAGCACTTTGGGAAGTTGTTGACATCACTCCCTCACACCTCTCCTACACTTGGACCACCAGGAAGCCTCTGATTTCACCGAGGTCGATGACCTTGCCAGAGTTGCTGAGTAGGCACTGTTTTTCCATTATGCTCTTGTTTTTCAGCCCCGTTCCCACTGGCAGTGATGCCCTTGCTCTTGGATTTTGACGTTCCTTTGGCAACCTCATTGCTACATCTTCCGGCTCACTACTGGCTAACCTTAACCAGCTTTGAAGATCTCTGCAGATCTGCCCACTGAGTAAACATGCTTTGCCAGTGATTGCCAAATCTTTACCTCCCATCCAGTAACAGCCCCTCCTATAGTGTCGACCATTAGACCACCCTCATATTCAGGACATGGCTTTCTCGGCCTCAGCCACACTACCTTCTGCTTCATGTCTCCAAGTCCCACTGCCTTTCTGAACCGACTCATACGCCAAGCAACGGCACTGCCATTATCCCCTCATCTAGTGGACTGAATCATTCTCCTTTTTCTTCTACTCATCTTTAGATCTCCATGTAGACATCACTTCTAGGAAGTGGGAGCCTTTTGCTTACTATCAGATCTGGGTGTGTTTCCACATCTCTCCTCCTATTGCAAAATTTCTTTTCTCTGTATCCTTGAGATTTGAAGCTTAAACTTCCACAAATTAGTATAAGTTCTAATCAATGAAGATATTCAATAAATATTGGCCAAGTAGAAAAAGAATGGATGGATAGAGGGATGGAGGGAGGGAGGAAGGGAAGGACAGATGGATGGGTGGAGGGATGGAATAGCAGCATTATTTATATGTTAGGACCAGAGCAGGGCTCACTCTTCGTATTAATATTATTCTATTAGCAATGATATCTTTTTCAAGTATTCGACTCTGTGCCCTGAATACCTTGGGTCTCTCAGGTCCAGAGAGTAGACAGGTACTGTATGTACAGCAGTTATTATCCACTTCCATCCTTTGTTTGGTTCTTCTCAGCCTCAGGTAGTTTCCTCATCAGCACATATTGGTCAGCGCTCAAATACGCAATCTTGGCGAGAACCCCCAAAGATCTCTGAGGTTCTTCCATGCAGCAGTCTTCTCTCTTGTCTTTCTACATTCTAAAAATTGACATCAACCACTACATGGCTTAGGGAACGTAACAAAAAGGAGGACCAGAGATTGTAAGCGCCAGAGATTTGGTAAAGGGCCGAGAAATGCTGTCGTCTCAATACGACACAGCCTTTGTACAAGTGAACTCAGAGTGGCTGTAGTTACCTGTAAGAGACGCACACAAGATCAAGCCAGTGGACATCCTAGTATGGACTGAGGAGAGGCTCCCATAGCAAGGAGCTACTGATGGATGGTCCATGTGACAGGGAGTCACTCTTCCTCACGGCTGTGGCTGCGGACAGGTTGCTAGTGCTCGTGCACTACACTAACTGGTCTTAGTGGTTTATGAAATCAAGTGAAGAGGCAAAAAGGAAAATATTAGGAAGAAAATATGGAGAAGTGGGGGACAGGTCTGGGGTGGATATGACCAGGACACATTGTACATATGTATGAAATTGTCAAAGCATATTTTTCTTGATTTTTCCATTAAAGATGAAGAATAAGTCCCCAGAGCACTCCTCTGCCTTCTGCTAAGGGGGAACCACCACTGTCTAAAACAATGGTTCTTGGTTCTGTATTAGATTCTCTGTACCTGTCTTTCTTCATTCCGCTTTATGCTTACATGAGTCATCCATGGAGTTGCCTATCATTGAGGGTAGTTAATTCTCATTGCTCCACGGTGTGCTGCTGTCCCATTGCACTGTAGTTCATTTGCACATTTGATTGCTGACTGACGTTTAGACTGGCCCTCCTTAAGGCATAACTACCACTACGAATATTATCTTAAGTGTCTTTTGTTGAACACCTGCAAGGAAAGCTGCCAGGTCACAAGGACTGCAGATATTCAATGTTGCAGTCCCTGTCCAACCTTCTCGAAAGCTGCTGAGTGCATAGCATACTTCTCCAAAAGTACACAAGAGTCCCAACTACCCCAGAAAGGCTACGGTTACATTTCATACCCAAAACTTAGAAGCAAGCTGTCTAGCAATAGGGAATTAGTTAAATAAATCATGTGTTCCCAAGCAATGGACTAGGAAATAGCCATTTAAAATATTATTCTCAAAGCATATTTAAAGATATGAACAAATTACTACTCTGTACTAACTGAGGGAAGAAAAACAAGTTGCAAAATAGTGGTATAGTTTGTGCTTAGTGTCGCTTAAAAATAAAATGAATGAATATACTCTATCAGCATTAGAAGGACCAAATATTGACCACAGGGGGAGGCTAAATTTCAGATTTTTTTTTCTTGAAAGTTTCCATATTATTATTTGAAATAATGGTCTTAAATGACCATACATTGTATTTATAATCAGCAAAAAAGAAAAAATTATAGGTAAAGTCATCCTGCCTTACATACTTCTTATGCTATGAGACCTGTGAGAAATGGAAGGTTCCCATGGAAATCTGTTGGGAAAAGGCCAACCTCCATTTGAATGTCAGTATTATCATGCTTGACTCTTTGCCAACACTAGCTGAACTGCATGTTTGAGATGAGAAGCAGGCAAGAGAGGACATGCCACAGGAGTGTGGTGGGTGGTTGTCACAAGGACCCTCTCCATAGAGGGCCTCCGTCACAGATTAGGTGGGTGAGAATTGCCAGATACTAGATCCAACCATTTTCCTATTCCAAGGGCCTCCCAGGGAATCCTTGTGGGCAACCATATAGGGAATACCGTCTAGACATTAGGCCAGCCCTGGCACCCTTACTCACTATTTTGGAGTGAGGGCTGCAGTGAAGGGCTGGGGGATGGTCAAGCACTAAGCAAAGCCTCTGAGGTTCTGGGTTGGGAAGGACCTCTGCCCAGTGAGGTGTGTTATTGTCTTTACTTTTCCATTGGGTGGAGTAGGAAAACTTAGCATCTGAAGCCCCTAGAAGCTTCCTGGTTCGCTTACTGGAAATTTGCCTTGTCTCAGTGCTACAGAGACAACAGTGATGACATGCATTCAAGAGCAGGGTGCAGCTTTACTGCAGTTTCTTGAGCATTACCTCACTGGGGCCTTTCAGCTCAATTTATTTTTCTTATGTTTTATTTTGATTTTCCTTACACGGATGGTCATTTATTCTAATATTTCTCTCATTTAATGCTAGTGAATTATAATTTACATACCAAAACTGCAATATTTAAGTGTTATGCATTGATAGAATTTTGATATTTATATTCTCATTAAACCATCACAATGAGAGGTGATGAGGTAGATACATCCACAATTCCTAAGCACTTTCTGCTCCTCTGAAATCATGCCATGTCATTCCCATATCTGTATCACCAATACACTTTCTATTACTAAGAGTGGACATTGTGTAGAACTGTATATAAATATAACCATAAAGAGTTTGTATCCCTTCACATACCATAGTTACTTTGGAAGCCATCCATGCTGCTGTATATTACTAACCTGTTATGGATATCTGTCCTCCTGTAGATAAGAGCTGAATTCTTTCCAGTTTAAAGCTATTGTACCTATAGCAGTAAGTAAACATTCGTGTGCTAGTCTTTGTGAGGATATATGCTCGCTCTCAGGTTTGTTTGTTTGTTGTATAGACATTTAGAAGCAAAAAAATGGCTGTACTATATGACATGTATAGGCTTAGTATTTTGCGAAACTACCAATCTGTTTACCAAAATAGTTGTTCCATTTTAGATTCCCATAAAGAATGTCTGGAGAGACCAATTTCTGTCAACTTTTTCAACACTTGGTGCAAGTACAGTAAGTCTCTTTAAGCATCTTAGAGGTTCACAGTGACGTCTCATTGCAGCCCATTGCATCCTTGATGGCCAATAATAACCTTGGACCTTTATTCCACATTCTGATGTTTCCTTTTATATTAAGAATACTCTCAGGCTGTAGCTCAATGGTAAGTGCCTACGTAGCATGCAAAAGACTAGGGTTTGATTCCCAGCGCTGCAAAAAACTAAAAATTAAAAAAAAAAAATTTTAATAGGATATAAATTCCTAGTTCCTGGTACAGAAATCTTCACATCCGTAAGCAACAGGGAGAATAGCTCTTATTCTCATCTCTAACCCTGCTTCCTAAGAGGGCTTTTTTGTTCTCTTGCTGGAGGGAAATGCTGCTACACCAGAGCTGGTCACCCAATGACCATGGTACAGTGAGAAGCTAGAACTTCCAGCCCCAGGCCCCATGCTCCAGGAAGAGATGCTGATTATCAACCAGAGAGAGAAAGACTTGTGTTCTCCCTCCCTTACTGTCCCCTGTCCGCCATGCCCTAATCCGATCACTTTTAATGAGAAAAATGTTTGAACAGACATTTTGCCAAAGACCAATTCAAAGTCAAACTACCGAGTGTACATGCCTGACATTACTACAGTGGGCATCGCTTTAAAGGTGGACCAAGCAAGTGTCATTCACTGCCATTTTGCAGATGAAGAAACAGACTTACAGAGGTCAAATGGCTTAAGGTTTAACTAGCCGATAGGAAGTCTATATACACTCCAATTCCAGCTCAGTGTTTTTTCATGGTGTGCCTTGTACTCTAAGGGCCTGTCGTGGTTCTAGAGCAATAAATATCTTGAGAGAAGAGGTAGAAAGAGAAGTGGGACATGTATGGGCCTCACACAAGAGTCATGATAATGTGTACATGGGTAAGGTGGGAAGTCAGGCATGGTTAAGCAAACCAGGATCAGAACATATGCTGATCCAGGGGCACATGATGCTGACAAATTGGGACACAGGAGCTAGGGTGCTGGAGGTCAGTGAGCATCAGAAGGTCAATGTCAGGCAAGGGACGCACTGCAAACTTCATGGCTGAACCACACATGAAAGCAGTAAGTAGAATAGTGGTTACCTATCACTGGGGGAAGAAATGTGAAGGAGACATTGGTCAAATGGCTCACAGTTTTATATAAGAGGAACACAAGCAAGAGGACACTGTACAACATAATGCTTGTACATACACACTCAGTACACTATGACACATTATTTGAAACTATTAAGGGTGTCAGTTTTTCTGCCACCAAGACCCCAAAAGTCATGTGAAATAGTGTGTTAATTAGCTATGTGTGGATCAATTTATGAACAATGTATGTAATTTCTACTTGTAAATTAAACACAGACATGTTTAATAAGTGACACTGTAAAAAACTGTCTAAAAATACTTTTTTTTTTCAAAATTGAGTTAGTTGCTGAACATAACAGACTTATTATTACACACAGATAGAGAAGCCAGCTCTAGGGCAAGGAGAGGAGCCTGAAAACCTCAGCGAAGATAGTCATGACCACACACATACACACACACACACACACACACTCACAAACCATACACATATGCATATACCATACATATACTCATATATACATATACCCATACACATACACACAAATACACACACATCTATACATATACAGACATCTATATATACACATACATACACATATATCATACACGCATACACACACATGCACACATTCATATGCACACACATACCCATACACACACCCCCATATACACACACATGCATACACTACACACACATGCACATATCACCACATGGAATACACACATGCACATATCACACATGGAACACACACACATGCACCCACACATACAAGCATATATCACACACACACACATGCATACACACACACACACCCCCCACAGTACACACTACTGTGGGTGAAAAATAAAAGAGTAGGAACCCCATCTACCACCAAGCACCTTGAAGGGCACATAGGGAACAGCAATGTTTCATACCAGATCACTGAAGGAATGTGACATTCAATGGCTCTTAGATAAATAAACAAAAAAAAAAAATCACTGGTAGGAGTTGAGAGTTAAAATGTGATTAATTTGGCTTTTATACTTTTTTGTTCTCAATATCTTTTTTAATTGTATTCTCAATAACCTCAAGATGAATAGCCAAATTTTAAAATCTTATGTAAATCTTCAATCATTAATCAACACTCTTCAGGATTTTTTGGTTGGTGGTTGGTTGGTTGGTTGGTTGGTTGTTGTTTGTTTGCTTGTTTTTTACCTGATGGCACTGTTCTAAAAATCCTGGAGTAGTTCCAAAGACCACAGAAAGGTCCAGGTCAAGTCAACAACTCAATGGACCTCCCTAAGCTTGAAATAAAACTATTTGGTCATTCTTCTGTAAGGAAATTGGTACTGTCTCTCAGGGAGGGAGACAAACCTCTGAGAAGTCTTTGTATGTGGGGTTAACTGAGATGGAAGACCTACCTTAAATTCGGGTAGTGCAGTCCCATGTGCTGGGGTCCACAGCTGCATGCAAAAGAAATCGAGGAGTCCCCGCATCATTGGCTCTCTCTGCTTCCTGACTGTAGATACAGTGACCAGCAGTCTCAAGCTCCAGCCGCCGTGACAACTGCAGGTCGGAATAAACCCTTCCTTCTCTGAGTGGCTTTTGTCAGGTATTTTTGTGAGGGCAACAAGAAGAGTCACACAAAGCAGAATGCAGTGGAGGGGGTTTCTAAAATAGAAAATACCCAGTCAGGCAAACTTACAGCACTAATTGCTAGGCTCACTTTTGCTCTCCATAGTGCCAGTTACCCAGAGTCAACCACTGCTTAAAAATATTACATGAAAAAAACACCAATAAAAAAAAACTTCATAACTTTTCAGTTCAATTTTATTCTCTATAGTATGATGAGTGGTCGTACCACCTAGCTCTGGCCTGTCTGGGGTGTGAACCAACCCTTCGTCCAGTGTATCTACAGTGTATGTATGCACCATCCACCTATTAGTAGCCATCTTTGAGAGCTGAGAGAACACATCCCTACCTGCCAGAAGGGCTGTGCATCTTGGTTCATCTTGGTGACTCGGTTTGCTTAACAATTGTTTCACTGTCAAGGTATTCTAGTAACAGTATTCAGGCCCACATTTATTGAACTCAATAAAGCCACTAAGTTCAGTGATGACACAATTCTATAACTGTGTTGCCAATTATTCTGTTTATTATTGGTGTTATTATTAATCTTTCTCTTACTGTGCCTAATTTATAAATTATGCCTGAACAAGGGTATGTGCAAAGGAAGTTTTGCAGTACCTTTGGGACTAAGCATTCCCCAGGTTTTAGGCATCCACTGGGCATCTTGAATGTACTCCACCTAGAAAAAAGTAGTTCCAAGTCCATTAGCCTTCAACATACTTTTATATACAGTTTATAGTCAAATGAATTTGGATTTCTGATTGTCTAAATATAGTTGGCATTTGAATTTGGTATGTTATTCTTCTCAACAATTTGCTGTTTTCCATTGATTTAAAAATAACTTTTCTTTTTAATTTTAGAATGCAAGAGTCCCTTACTAGGCGGTGACTTTGTCACCAGTTTAAGGAAGTGCTGTGGAAAACAATGGCCGCTTTTACTAAGGGGCTTTCCTAGCCCAGCCATGGATGTCCACCATATTACCCGCCTGTCTTTCACCTTCCTGCCCCAGCCCTGTGGTGCTAGACTGAGCCACCATCAGAAGCACACCACTGGCTTTGAGAAAGTTACAAAAGTCTGCACTGATGCTCCAATACTGTCAGACTACAAGGCACCCAGACATGGACCATCCACATGGGTCCAGCGTGGCCTCTCAGAAGCAGGTCCAGCATCTGAGCCTCAGGCTCGAGGACTTTGCGTCAAACTGTGCTGTCAGCACAGCAGTCCTGAAACAGCCCTTTCTGCCAGTACCAGAGACAGCCTTGTATCCTACACAAACGTTTCCGATCCTCTAAAGGACGAGTCCTCCTGGGACAGTGTGTCTGGGAGGTTAGTAGCTCCAGCACCTCAGTGGGAGCTTTGTAAAGTTACTGTTGTTCCCTCATCCCCCAGATAAGTGTCAGCTTAAAATCCATAAATGCTTCCAAGAAGTGTACTTACCCAAAAGAGCAGCTCATGTTACATAACCCTAGAATAGGAGTTTTTAATCATCATAGGCTTTGAGCTCCCATGTGAACTTCAGCCTAATTTCCCAAGCTCCAGTTAACCAAACATCCTGGAGGTCACTGACCACATTTTTTTTTTTTTTTTTTACAAAACCATAGAGGCAGAGCCAGTCAGAATTGCATGGGTCCTTACAGGTCAACTCTGCTGAGCCCAAGGCAGTGACAACAACCAGCATTTACTGACCGCATCTATGCGCCAAGAGCCACGACAGATGTTTACATCACGCCCGCCTTCTGCATTGGCTCCTCGAATTCTTTTATTGTTCTCATTTGACACACGAAGCTTTGTGAGTAGCTAAGTAGTCCACCCAGTGTCACACCTGTGCCCTATCTCCACCACAGCCCTCTGTGCTCGAAACCACTGCAATTTATTAACTACGTGTCCCACTAACAAGGCTTAGGAAACTTACCATCTGCAGCGTTCAGGAGAGACATCAAGTGGAGCTCATCATTCTGTAACTCCCAAGTCACATACAACAACCCCAGCAAACATTGCAGCTACCTGCACAATAAGCCCAGCACCACAGTGGCTTCTTAGAGTTCACGTTGGGTTGCAAAGCCCTAGAACTGTGGGATGTTTAAAGGCAATACAGCTAAACGTTCTTTTACAAATGAGAACACAGGACGTAAAGAGATGCCATGTCTTGCCCAGTCTCCCAGTTAGCTAGAAAGCAGGAAAGAGTTATGCTTTGGGGTTAAAAATAGAATGCTGTTTAGGTGACCCCCTAATGTTTTTCTAAACACGTGATTTGTTCTACTAACCTGATATTATGAGCTGGTGAAAAGCAGCATCCAAGTTGAAGGGGGAAAAAAAAAACCTACGGTTGTGATTATTAACCTTTAAAAGGCTTTTAACTTTTATTCTAGAATTTATGGAACACATAGCTCAAGGGTATAATGTGGCATAACTTAGAGAAGGTCAGTTCCCTCTGCAGGGCATTCCAGCAGTTTTATAATAATGTTGTACATTTATATGGAACTCCCTTTTCCACTGGGAGAGCAGGAAGCTAAAGTTTTATTATCTCTCAGTTATTTATTGAAGTGACTGATCGATCTGTCTGTGGGTGGGTGGATGGGGTTTCAGCCCAGGGAAGCCCATAGGAAGTACCACAGGTAACACAAACACCAGCAGTGTAGGGTCCTTAACAGTGTTCTCTCTCCCTCTCTCCTCCTCTTCCTTTCCCTCCCCATCTCCTCCCTCTCTTTCTCTCTCCCTTTCTTCCCCACGCTCCCTCCTTGTCTTTCTCTTTCTCCTTCCCTCTCTCTTTCACTCTTTCTCATAAAAACAAACAACAGCAAAAGTGTTCTCTTCATTCTTCGAGACGAACTAAAGATATTAATAAAAGACAGCAAAAATAAACCAACAAGGATGAGAAGATGAGGGACAGTCCATGTGGTAGACAAGGCCATAGAGTCGTGTCCCAAAAATGCTCAACACAGCACACAACCATGAAACGTATTCAAATCAGCCGGGAGACCTCCTCTCAGATGTTCTAACAACAAATGTAGCTCCAGTCTTAAAGGGAGGCAGCTGAGTTCCGGGTCTGCATCCATCAACCCTTATAGATTAGATATTTCCCATAGGTGTCCCATAGGCTCTGGCCTCCTCCTTGGGGCAAAAAAGAAACAACTAATAAAAACAAGATGAACACTTTGAAATGGTAAGCAAGGCCAAGTTTGGATCAGAAGTGTGGTCACCAGAACTGAGCCACAGAGTTGGATCATGGTCGTATGTCAAAGCATGTGGACAAGAATTAAGGCCACTGGGTCAGGGCTGCACCAATAATCAAGTTTATGTCCCGGTCATAATTGTTTCCAGAGACCCTCAAGGCCAACAAGGCTAGAGAGGGTGGTTTCTCGGAGCCAACACTTACAGTACCTAAGGCAGCCTCCTTACATGGACACCCCCTCCCCTCGGAACCACGTGCAGCCAGCAAACTTCCCAGACAAGTGGAATACTAAAGAAAGGCAATGTTTAGGCTGCAAAGGGGAAAATTTAGCAGAGGAGCAGCAGCCAGAGAATGCAGATATTAAATGCCACATGAAAGAAAGACAATCTAGATGTATTGTGTGTGTCTAGTCGAATAGAATTGAGCCCAGGGGGGTGGAATTCCCAGAGAGCCGTTTTTAATCTCCAGATAAGGACAAGCATTAGAGCAGCATGCCTCTGTGGGCTCTGCAAGCTCAGTCTCTCTTATTTATTCCCCAAGCATTTACTGATCAGGGCCCAGCATGAGGCTCCACAGGGGTATCTGTTCTCTCTAGTCAGTATCCCTAGGCCCTCACAGGGTCCTGATTTGAGTAACAAATTATATAGTTGTCCTGCTCAGTGAGCATCTGACATATGCCAGGAACGAGACTAAACACTGAAGAAGAAGAAAAGCACAGTCCCCACAAGGCTCAGTGGTACATGCTCGCTACCTCAGTACTTCGGAGGCTGGGGAAAGGTTCGTACATTGAGTGTGAGGCCGGTCCAAACTACCCGGGAAGCTCAAGGCCAGTTTGACTACATAGCAAAACTCTGTCTCAAAAATAAACAACAACAAAGTCCATGATTTTTTACTTTAACTTCTAGGGAGAAAGGGGGAGAAAGAGCAAATTAGAATAAAATTTCCTAAGGGCTGTGTAAGCAATGGTGTTGGGGATAGAGACATTAATTTTAATACTGGACATACATTCAATGTTGGGGTTTTTTTCTCATTTAATAAATATTTGTTGACTACGTGTTATGTGTCAAACACAATAAAGTTCCCACTGCTAGACAAAGTGAATTTCTCTCTCCTCAGGAAAATAACCTGAAGTACAAAAGACCACCCACAAACAGCACTGGGTATTACCATTGCTCCTGGTTGCCTGTCAGAACATGAAGATAACTCCCCACGGCTGAACATGCCCCACATTTCTGTCACAAGACTGAAGAAACTCTCATCCACTACAGTTTAAAGAGAACCGTCCTGCACAGAACAGCACCGTGTACCAGGCAGTACTTGATACTGTCTGCCTAGGGCACATCTCCAAAACGTGTGGGTTGTGAATACGGCTTCCTGTGGCAACTCTCCCAAGTCAGCTGAAAATCGCTGGCTCCTGTCTCCACACACCCCTTCCCACTTAAAGCTCTTTTAATACCCAGAATAAGTTCAAAAGTGCCCAGTGTCTGCCTTTCTTGCTTGGGGCTTTCTCTGCTGGCCTCACAGTAGACTGTGGAATTCTAAGCATGCGTCTGCGGCTTGGAGAGGCTGCCAGTATGTCAGGCCATAGGTTTTATTGGGGTCCATATCCCAGGAGAGAAACTCTATCTGTGACATCTGTCAGACAGAATAGGAAAAAAAAGAAGAAGCAAAGGAAGAAGGTTCCATTACTCCTGACATGGTTTGCACTGACTTTTTTTGTAGACTTCGGGCTTTACGGATGCTCTGAAATAAGCAATAAGCCTGCTTTGAAATGCATGACTAAAGCAATACTAAACTAGAAAAAAAGATCACCTCAAGTTTAACTCTTTTTAAGTAATGTGCACTCTTTGGGCTACAAGAGCACCTTGTGAAGGATCAAGGAGTAGACATGAATCCCAGGACAGAAGGAATGCTTCATGTCAACTTTCCTTCCTCCTTCTCTACCAATTCAAGAAAGGTCTGTGCAGGGCCTACTCCAAACACCAACTTCTCTTCGTTTCAGAAAGTAAAAACATGGCTCCCTAGATGTCAAAGGATATCAATCAATTTATATCCAGGGGACAGATTGAGCTCCTCCCAGAACTTTTTCTTTCTACATTTAAAAAAACTCAACCACCAGTGCAACTCTGTGTTTTATGACTAGTTTTGTTGCTAGAGACACACTGCCTGAGCTCTTTCTGGTCTATCACTGGACAGAGATAAAGTAGTGGCCTTCCTAGACCTCTCCTTGAGATGTTCCACAGCACCACGGGGCTTGGGAATCCTACAATACTCAAGGCTTACACCCTCTTCTTCCTCAGATACCCAGATTTGCCTCCCTGAATACTAGTTGTCACAGTACCAGAGATATTCCAGTGACTTCCAGGCCTAGACTATAGCCTAGGGTGTTCTTGGAGTCATCTCTTAGAGAGACTGCAGAACACACTTCTTGAGGCTTCTCTAATGCATCTCTTTGGCTGAATGGCCCATATGAGACCCTTGAACTTCAAAGCCCTCACTTCCTCTATCAGGGTTGTGGAGAACGGTGGCAACACCAGGAACTAAATGAGATTTCCTGTGTGGGTCCCTACTTTGTTCCTCATGGCACGCCACCCCTAGATAGTGATAGAAGAGTCACGACCTGGGGGCAATAGTGTGGAGTGGCAAATGTTCCATCTCCCAGAATTCTTTGTACCAGGAATCCTGACCACAGTATCCAGCAAACACTAGTCATTGCCATAGCAAAGCCAAACTACTGAGTATCAGAATTTTGCCTAACTTCACTCAGCCAAATGAGTGTCTAATGCTAGACTCAGGGGTCTCTAAAGAAACATAATTAATTGTGTGTGTGTGTGTGTGTGTGTGTGTGTGTGTGTGTGTGTGTGTCTGTGTGTCTCTGTGTGTCTGTGTGTGTCTGTGTGTGTCTATGTGTGTCTGTGTGTGTCTGTGTGTGTCTGTGTGTGTCTGTGTGTGTCTGTGTGTCTCTGTGTGTCTCTGTGTGTCTCTGTGTGTCTCTGTGTGTCTCTGTGTGTGTGTGTGATGGGGATTTATCAAATTGTCTTACACAATATGGTCCTGGCAGTCCAACAATGCTGACTCACACTGGATAAGCTGAGAATCTGGTAACTTCTCACATCCGGAGGCTGAATGTCTCAGCAGCAGTGTCTCTGGCACTGAAGATCTTGAGGATTCCTGGAAAGCTGTTGGTTCTCAGTCTGCATTGGAAGCCCGAAGAAAGTGGTTTTATTCTCAACAAAGGAATGTTGTAGCCACAGGACAGGCAGACTTGTCAGCTAGAGTGAAGGCCAGCAGAAAGCAGTTTCCATCTTGTGTCCTTTATCTGGTCCCCCGCCAGAAGTTACCATCCACATTTAGGATAAGTCTTCCCACTTCAAATAACGTGATCAAGAACATCCCTCACAGAAATGTGCAGTGGCTTGTAATTTAGTTGACTCCAGATCCAACCAAGTTGACAACCAAGATTAGCCATCACAGTCACCAAAGTAGCTCCTGAGTTTCATCAATTAAATTATTCAGTTCTATCACGGAGAGCCCCAACCTGGGAACAACTGATTACAGAATTGTTCTGATTTAAGGAAATGTCGCTGGGGCTATTTACCACTTACTTCTTTCTCACTGGGTCACCTGTAGCAATTACATCAATTCTCAAAGATGTTTGAGCCCCCTCCCCCATACCTGGTGCCTCTGCAGAAAGGAGAGCCATGCCGAGGAGGCTTTAGCTGTTGTAGCACACCCCACGTATGAGCGCTGCATGTGTTCAATCTCCTCAACTACTCTCAAGAATCTTCAGAAGCCAGGAGATTCTAGTAATGCCAATTCATACTATCTTTTCCATAAAAAGACAACTTTTTCTTTCCCCACTTTCTATATGGACAATTACAGGGCATCCAGCTGTCACCATCAGTTAAATCACCGGGACTTCCTTTCTGGACATACATTTTTTTCCTGAAGCAGCAGATTAGTCCCTGACGCCTGAGTGCTTTTTATCATCAAGCAGTATTTGTCATCCTGAGGACCTTGTAGCTCAGTTTCCGTCCAGTAGGTCACATGTGAGGCTCTCCCTCAGTCAGTTGTCACACTATTACCACACAGAGTGGCTCTAAACAAACAAGTAGACAATAGAGGTTATTAAACATTCCAACATTCTTCCTCATTGGGCCTATTTACTATCGTCAGTATTTTCCTTTCCTTGGCCCTCTTTTCCCCCCTCCCAGATCCAGTTTTTCAAATGATTTCAGATCCTGAACAAATAGCATGTGTTCAACAAATATTTGATAACTTGATTTACATCACTGGACATACATGAATATTCTGAAATGAAGGAGAGATGCCAATCACAGACTTTTAGAGCCAGCAGGGATCTGGGAAATGGAACCAAGCAAGCCCCTCGTGTTGTAGATGAGGAACGGAGCTACAGAGGGGTACAGTGAGCTACAGAGGGGTACAGTGAGCTACAGAGGGGTACAGTGAGCTACAGGGGGTACAGTGAGCTACAGAGGGGTACAGTGATTCACCTCCACTCTTACCCATTTGATTACAAGCTGAACTAGAACTCAGACAGACACCTCTACTTTCAGCCTACAGGATATCATGACTATGAAAATAGCACCTGTTCTCTTCAAGGTCCGCATGGCCCAGGGTTCCAACCAAAACATGATGCTGCTTGCTCTTGACTCTGGAGTTTTATGATTAATATAGTCTTTCATTTCAAAGAAGAGAAATCTTCTAAAAGCTGGCAAGTAAAAAAATCAGAATCCATGATTTGCCTAAGACTGTTTAGTCAAGACTTCACAAACTTTGGTCTGGGGAGAAGACTCAATGGATAGAATGTTGATCACACAAGCATAGGGCCTAGGGTTTGGATCCTTGGCACCCACATAAACAGCCAGGGATCTAAATGTGTGATTGCCACTTGTATTCCCAATACTCAAGACGCAGAGATAAGGCGTGCCTGACAGAACAGCCCAAACTGACAATCTATGGGATCAGTGAGACATCCTGCCTCAATAAATCAGTAGAGAAAGATGGATGAAGACACCCAATGTCAACTTCAAGCCCATTCCCCTCACCCCCCCCCCCCCCACCATACACACACATGAAAAAAAGATTTTTCCAAACCTGGCTGCATGTTGTAATTATTATCTTGGCTTTCAAAATACAATTTTTCTACCAAGTCAGTTTCTGGGTTTGATAAGTTTTTTTTTTTTTCTTTTAAATCTGCTTGTTTGAAGTTTGTATGTTTTTCTCGGTGACTCATGCAGTTCAAGGTTGAAGACTAAAGCTCTACTCCTATTGACTCCTTAACTCACACAGGGATGGCAAGAATTAACCTTAGACACCTGAGTATTAAAGCCCACTGCCAACTGGAATTGTATCTAAGGTTATCCGTCAACGCGCCAACCTATAATAATGGTGATGTTGAATGCAAAACTCACACTTAGGCCGATCATTAAAGTCAGTTTGTCCCTGTCCCAAATCCCTGGCGTTTGGGATTGGTCCTCAAGCATAGCTCCTCTTGGCCTATCTGTGGGCAGTGGAGATTGCAGCTGGGATAACACAGTGGCAGCAGGAGTAAGCAGTAGAAATCATGGGGCAAGTGTAATTCCGAGCCTGCACATGTCATGTATGTAGGCAAATCCCAGTCCATCAATAGGTCCAGCACTTTATCTCTTTTGGGTACTCCCCTAACTGTCTTCCTCTCAAGTAATTCTGGGAGTTCTGGGGACGCACAGAACTGCACATGCTCAGCATCAGGACCAATTTATTCTGACTCATTTGCCAAGCCACAGTTCACGCTCTTTGGTTGGTTTAGGTTACCAAGCAACTTCCTTGTCACTCAGCATAATGACCTATTTCCAGAGGGGAGGCAACTTAACAAGGGAGCCTGGGTGCAGGAACCCCACCTATCAGAGCCCTTGCCAATCTAGGTGTGGAACCCACGGCCTAGTTGTCCTAGGTCAATCATTTAGCCCCTGTATGCAAAACGAGAGTGAAGGGAACATCTCCCCAGCTGGTTATGATTTGAGATGATGCATTTAAAACACGTGGAACGGAGCCCATGCTCTCTGAATGACTCCATCTAGTTACTTCAGCCTGAGAGCAATAAAGAAATGTCAGCTGGAAGTGCAGTGTGGGGTCGCTTCACATCTGGGACAGTCCTGTAGCTGTCAAAATTAATGGAGAGAAAAAAATTCTACAGCACTCCAGCCCCCCTGCTGTCTCGTATCCCTCTAGAAGGCTGTAGAAACAGCTGTCTCTGTGCTTTTGTTGTTGCAGTTGGTGTGGGGCACCTGGGGTTATCATTTCTGCAAACCCTTCAGCATCCAGAGGCAGCCATGGTGACAGACCCCAGCAAAAGTCTGTGTCCTCCCGAAGCTCAGAATCAATGCTTCCACAACCTTCAGTGTTTTCACTGCTGACTGGTGTATAAACTTTTTCTATCACTCAGAGTAGATGCAACTGGTTGTCCCAGAGCTCCCAGCATCTCATAGCTTGGGGTGTTCACTTACCTCTACAAAACGCTTGGAGAGGATGTGGGGGGGGGAGATGGAGAGAGGGAGAGAGAGATGGGGGGAGCATTAGTCAATTCTACAAGTTTTCTTCAAATAATGATAGGGGTAAGGGGAACCTAAAAGTCAAAAAAGAGAGATCTTAGGTACTAATGTACTCCAGACATTTGTAGTTAAAAATGAAGAGGGACTAATTCAGGGGATTTAAGAATACATTAAAAACCAAAACAAGGACTCCTAATTCAGAATACAGTGGACTCTGTTACTTCACCTGAGGTAATGCCTCCATTGCCTCTATTAATATATTCAGTACTCTTTTTATGGAAAGAGGTTGGTCTTCAGGGCTCTCTTAGTAAACATGTTGACCTAGAACAAGTGGAGTAGCTCAGAGGAAAAGCCTTAGCGCCCAAAGGCAAGGAGTGTCCCAACAGGGAAGAAGTCCACAGTATTAGCTGTAGCTACAGGATCCACGGGTGGGCAGTCAGACCTCATGTGGAGAATGCCCTACCTCATAGGATGAAGAACTCAAGGAGACCTGCTATGCAGTGCTTCGTGCTGTTTAGCAGAAAGCCATATTCATAAGGGACGTCTGGTCTCCCTTCCTAAAGACATATGCTCAGTCACTACCACAGGAGGTCAGATGCCAGGACCTGGAAGCGCATGTGCATGCTTTCTCTTAGTCCATAAAGCCTTTATTGGGTAAAGCAGAAGGAAATTTATCTATAATGTCACATAAGCCTCATTCACACCTGACCTTCAAGCCCAGCAGGCAGAAGTCACACTTGGCTTTCATTGGGCGTTGAAGGGATAATGTGTGGGTGTGAGACAAAGAGCTCTGGCTGGAAATCAAGTCACCTGCCCAGAGTTTGCCTCAGCTTGACCTTAAGAGAGTTCCAAACCTCTGACTACATTCATAAAGTGTATTTCTTCTACATAGATACAGTCAGAAGTCATGACCATCAGTGGAAGCCAAACTGTTTTCTGAAGCACTGAGAGTATATTCATGAAAAGCCAGGCTTCCTAAACCCCAAGGCAAGTCAGCAGAAATATAAAATATATAAAGTATTGATAAATATGCATTTAAGAAATTGTACTATAATTTTTACACACCCTAAAGACTGCATGGCATTTAACGAAAGTCTAGAGTCCTTACTATGGTTTCATGGTGTTAAAACTCCCAACTTTGGTGACACATGAGCCTTATAATCTGCCTTTCAAGTTCTACTCCCACCATCTCTCTGTCTCCCCACATTCCTGGCTGACATCCAGGTCTATAGATCAGAAGCCAGGCACAAGAAAAATGGCTTGTATTGTGATAGTTTGTATATGCTTGGCCCAGAAAGTGGCACTACTAGGAGGTGTGGCCTTGTTGGAGTAGGTGTGTCACTGTGGGTATGGGTTTAAGACCCTCATTCTAGCTATCTAGAGGTCAGTCTTCCACTAGCAGCCTTCAGATGAAGATGTAGACGTCTCAGCTCTGCCTGCACCATGCCTGCCTCGATACTGATGCTATGCTCCCACCTTGATGACAATGGACTGAACCTCTGAACCTGTAAGCCAGCCCCCAATTAAATGTTGTCCTTATAAGAGTTGCTTTGGTCGTGGTATCTGTTCACAAGCAGTAAAACCCTAAGACAAGCATCCACTTATCCTCAGAGCATCCCAACGTGTAAGCACTATTATCTCCCCCAGTTGGAAGACACTGAGGCTCACACAGTTGCATTACATGGCCCAGATCTGATTATAAGTCTGTCATAGAAGTCAGAGTAGGATGCTATTCTTAGTTCTTAACCTCCCCCAACACACCATTCTACATTCAGTCAAATGTGCCTAGGCATTGGAAGCCAGCTTTCCCCTCTGCCCCACATTCCTCAAAAACTTTCCCTCTAACCCCCTGGAAATACATAGAATTCAAATGTCTTACTGGATCCCTCAAATGTCCACAGACCCCACTAAAAAGCATGTGATTATTTCCTCCTGATCCTCCTTCAGGCTTGCATTGCTATTGCCATTTCAACACTTGTAAAATTGTAACTGCTTTTATTTTATGCTCCGACATCTTTTACTAGGCTTTAAAAAATCCCTAAGGCATGAGGATTTTAGTGAAACTCGTAGTCACATGTCGTTACGCATTTGTCCAGACACTGAACATACAATGCCAAGGGTGACCTAGTGTTGGCTATGGGCTGGGGCTGATAATGGTGTGTCAATGTAGTTTCATCAATGGTTAACTAGTATCAATTTAGTGGAATGCAGTTAGGCTAATCTTTGTACACATAAAGGTAAGAAGTAAAACTCAAGGTCTATTTACATATTTCAGAAATCCTAAGACTATGCCCTGTAAGCACATAACCCCCTGCAGAGCACATAGAAGAGCACACATGAATGAAGCATGGGTGGCAAGATATGACAGCTGCTTCCCATGGAACAGAGAACAAGCATCCAATGGGTGCTGCGGCAGCTATTCCAGGGGAAAACAGGCATGCTGACTGCTCACTGGCTAATGGGAGCTGCCAAGGAGTCAGAGGTAAGAAAAAGGAAGAGCAGAGGAACCAATGTACTGTGAGTGCAAACACTCCTGGGCCAGACACAGCTGAAGGCAAGCTGAGCTGTCAGGAGGAAACAAAGGCCCTGAGCAACGAGTCCCTGAGTGAAGGACGGATCCGAGGGCCGTCCATCATCCGAATGAAATGCAACCGATAAGTCAGCCTGGGAGACCACACTGCAGGAGCCCAGACTGTAGTGTCTCAGAGAATGACTCCAAAAGACGTTTTAATGGTGACTCTGATGCCAGGGGTCAGAGGCTGTGACATAGCTTCAGAGTAAGGGCAATTAATGATTTATTTGGGAAGGAAAATCTGGAGGATGGAAAAAAAAATCACCAGCTATGTGGTAATAGCATCAAGCACACCAAGGACAAAGGTGATTACACACACTTGGAAATGAAATGGCTTCTGGCTGAAGAAGGGGTTGGGACATTTGTTTTCTCATTCTACCAGTGACAACTGATATCAGAGGTGGCAATATGCACCTCTGGGTCTAAGAATCCAGGTCTACTTACCAGTCCTGTGACCTCAGGGAAGTTGTATAATCTCCCTGAGCTTCCTCTTTTCATCTCTTAAAGGGGAATGATATTTGCCCTAAAGGGTTGTTACTCTTATCTGAGATGAAATATGTGAATACCCAATCTAGAGGTTCGGGGAATAGTGACAGTGGTGGAGACTATAATTTTAAGGAGAAATTGTCCTGTGCATCCAGGCTTTATTAAGTTCTCTACCTTTCAAAGGAGCCCTAAAAGTTTGCCAGAGAAGTTTATCTGAAGCTACGTCCACTCTCTTTTTCTATGCCAGGCATTCTCTGCACAAGACAATGGGCTGAGCCTGACGGAAACACTCAAGACAGTTTCTAGGCCAAAGAGGAGGGGTAACACTTCTCTGTAGTACAAAGCATAGAGGCAGAAGTGCCACCTATGCTTCATAATCAAATGGCCTGGGGGTCAGGGGACAGTATAGTCATTGCTGGTGTCATGGAAGGAGGACGTGTTTTCTGGAATCAGTGAGCGTGGCACCAGAGAATCTGAGCTTAGATATACCTTTTATAAATCAGACTTGAAGGGGAATTGCAAGTGGCCATGCTCCGTACAGGTAACTCTAGCCCAGTACAATTAATCCATAGGATACACTTGACCAGATCAATAAGCCATTGTCTAACTAAGGAAGCAGGCTCTTCAGCAGTGCATACGGAGCCATTCAAAGGCGGCGGGAAGAACAGCAAATGAACCGGGGCAGGTGGCCAGACTGAGCCGGTAGCCTGGTGCAGGCTTTAAAATGAAGTCAGCAAGACCAATTGGGGAAATACCTCAGCTGATAAAGTGTTTGTCTTGCAAGCATACAGACACAAAATCAGACCCCCAGAATCCAACACACACACACACACACACACACACAAAAAAAAAACCCTGTCAAGAATGATGTTGCACACCTGTGATTCCAGTGGCGAGGAGGGAGTGACTGACAGATAGATCCCCGGGACTTGTTGACCAGCCAGCCTAACCACATGCGTGCATGTCCTGCCAACAAAAACATGGCAGATGGTGCACTTAAGAAATGACATCCAAGTTGTCTTCTGGCTCCTTTATGTACACACAAACGTGTGCATATGTGGACACATGCATAGATATATAAATAAAGTTTTAATTTAAACTCAATATTTTTTCAAAGGAAGTCAGTATGTGGTGTCATACATATGGGCTATGAGAGAGCCGGAAAGAAAAATGAAGCTAAAAGAGAAGTAAACACAGCGAGGGAGAAAGTGGGCATTCTGAGGAAAGTCCGAGAAAGAAGGAAGAGAGATGGAAAGTGAGTCTGGAAGACAGACATGAGAACCAACAAACCTCACTGAGGAAAAAGTAGACTCAGTGGCTGGTGTCTCATCTTGGGTCTAGACATGGGATGGCTAAGTTTGATTAATCTCTAAGAGGAGAGAACGTGGGCTAGGCCCTTAGAGCCCAGACAGTCTGGAAGAGAAAGGCCAAAGCTGTTAGATCTTTACTTCCAAACCCATCAATGCTTTCTTTCTGACGAGTTTCATAGCTTTGTTTTTGATTGACACATACTAATTGTGCACATTTGGAAGGTGTACTAAGATGCTTTGATGCCTCTGTACAATTCATAGGGATAATCGAGTAATTAGCATATCTGTGATTTCAAATATTTATCATTCCTTTGTTCTAAGAACATTATTACAAATCCTCACTTCTAAGTGCTTTGAAACGTTTGCCACATTGAGTTAACTACAGTCACTCTGCTGTGCAGTGGAACCGAACACCCTCCTGACTACTTGAAACATTGTACCCACAATCAGCCTCGCTCATCTCCCATCTCTCTTATTCCCCACAACCTCTGCTAAACACATTCTATTCTCAACTTCTATTAGAAAAAAAAAAACAAAAACAAAAAACATCTTCAGCATTGTTTTTAACATGAAAATAAAAGCAACATGCTCCTGCTCATTCCGCTTTTCTTCCTCTGGGTCATCTAAGTTCTTGGGAGAGTATCACTCAGATCGCGCTGTCAGAAAAGGTGGAAATGTTCCAGAGATGCCATGAGGGCACCCTGATAGGAGTTGGAAGACGTTCATTTCGGAATACGTTGTTTAGTAGACAAGGCGTAGCTGCTGTCACCCCACCCGTGTGAGAAGGACTTTGGGGAGAGTGTGTAAGGGGACTTAACCTTTGCCCCTGCCTTGGCTACTTGTGTGATCTTGAGCAATTGACTTAACCTATTTGGACATCTGTTTATAAATTTGCAAAAATGCAGAGGCTGAGTTGGAGGCCAAGCTTCTTTGGTAGTGCTCGGAATTCTGTGGTTCTACCAGCCCATGGTTATTTATACATCAGGCTTTCTCAAAACACCCAAAAGGTATCAGCAGCCTTGGCAGGCATGTCAATAATATTTTCTTTATTATGTTATTATAAAGGGAATAGATTATTTATCTTCCCTTGGTACAATTTGTACTTGCCTACAATTCAACACGCACAGTAAAGCTCTTCTCCTCTCAACTCACAAAGCACCCAATGCCTCTTAGTGTTCTTAACACATTCTGCTATAACCATAGTATGGTTATTCATAAAAATGCTGCATTGTCCAGAACCAGTGCTCAAGACGTGCTTGTTTATGTCTTCAACCTACAGCCAAAGAAAATGGAAAACACAAGAGGAGATTTTTTTTAATAGGGCTCTTATTTTGTGCTCCTCCAAAGCTCCAACTTTTCAAGTCTTAATAATTGAGCCCATCTCGTGGCCAAAGTCCCCAGTGGTAATTTCTGGAGTAATATGGGAGTCACGGGACACAAACAAGGAAGGCAGCTGCTGGGAGTATCAGAAAAAAAGGGGGACGGCAGGAGCTCCTGCCCAGGCAATGGCTCTAGGTTTGAGATGACACCTAGTTATGCAAAATGGAACAGTACGCTGAGCCAAAGGAATGTTGTCAAATGTCAAGCATTTTCAGCTGAAAAATAAAAGAGAAAAAGAAAGGCACAGACAGACAGAAGACAGACAAAAAGAGAGGAGACAGAGAGAGACAGAGACAGAGACAGAGACAGAGAGAGAGAGAGAGAGAGAGAGAGAGAGAGAGAGAGAGAGAGAGATCAACGGTTCAATCTAGGAGCTGTCCCCTAAGCTGTACTTTCAGGTCAGCCATATTTTCTAGTCAATCATCCTGTAAGACATGTTACCCAAGGACTCAGTGTTATTTCAACAAGTTTCCGTGGCCCTTTTATCGTTGGGGGAGGGGGGCACGCCTCTTGGAGTTCCTGTTCTCTGCTGCTTTTTTTAATTCCCCAAAGCAGAGGGCCTCCCTCCTTCAACCAGTTCTCCCACCAATGCTCCAGGTCTCTATTAATAGTCAACTTCCTATTGTCACCGTGTCCTAACCCTGGCACATCCCTGCTCTATCTTCTGGCTTCACTCCCCTACAACACCTCTAAGGGACAATGGCTTCCTTTGTCACCAGTGAACCCTGAGATTGCTGGGGTCAAGAGCCTTTAACTCCTTTCCTTCTCCTGCCACTCAGGCCTACTTCCTGCTTCCCCTGTACACGTCAGCAACCCTCTACAGGGTTGCTCACATTCCCAAGACCCTTCTTCCACAGTTAATGCCTACCCTAGAAGCATGCAAGCGCCCGCTAGTCTTGATTTCTGGGAGCTGAAGTTTTGTTTCTGTTAACTTGCAAGCTTATTTTTACCTCTCTCCCATGTGTATCTACACTTAAACACTGACTGAATTCAACATTTGGGACAAGAGAAAGAACTTTACTCAACTGGAGTCAGGGATGGTGGCTGAAGAGGCCCTGCCATCACAGGACAGATGGCAGACATTGACCCAAGATCATCTTAGTCACACAGTGGGGTGCCAGAGCAGAGGCTAACTGCTTGCCCAGCAACTTCCCTGAGGGACAGAGAGACAGACAACCACATGGTCCAGGGCTACTTGCTATTGACTGGGAAAAACAAACAAACAAATAAAAAACTCACATAGTTAACTCTCTTAGCATAGCAGTAAACTGGGAGGCTGTTGAGGGCTCAGAGGTCTGTGGATGGTGCCAAGAAGCCTGTGCAGCATAGTCCCAGGATGCTGAAACAGGCTGGAGAGGCCAGCCCTCCAGGAGAGAAAAGCCAAGTCAACATCACCAGGCTGCTAATGCCTCCAGCTCTCAGAGTGACAGGAACAGGATGTTCCACCGGTGGCTGCACCCTGGAGCCACTCTATCAATCACAGTTTGGAACATCGAGCTTCAGTCTGCAACTAGCTCCTGAGAGGTCTCTCGCTCTCTCACTTCCTCACTAGGCTTTTGTTTTGCTACCAAAATTCTAACTGACACTCCGGAAACAGGAATGGCTTTGGGTTTCATCATCAAGTGTTGAGGTGTACCACTCATCGGCAGCACGACCCGGAGGACCCGGGAGTTCAACTGCCCCAGTTGGCTGTTGTTTATTCATCCGTCTAGATGACTGGCATGAATTCAGGTCGTCACACAGGTCTTCTCCCGAACATCTGGCCAGTTGTTTATCTCCCCAGCTTTGTGACAGTTGGCAGTTGTCCATCTTTGGCTCTCTTTACCCTCCCACGAGAAGTCCAGCCTTTCACTGGGTGTTTCTTCCTTCGGTGCTATGGAAATCAACTTGGAAGGAACTTACATGGCTGCCCTGCCTTTTGTCACCTGTCCTTTCTTGGGCAGTCACCTGCATGTCTGTTCTTGCCCTATCCGTGTCCTCTCCCACACACCAAGTTTTTCAAGGATCACCACAAGAATTGACTACCTAAGTAATACCCCAGCAGGATTTCTCCAACAGATTAAGAGTCTTTTCCTCGGTTTATATTTCAGCAAAGGTGGACCCAATTTTCAACTTAACCTTCTGGACTGACAATGAGAATTCACCATGTACTTCTCACAGAATGAACCTTTCCTTTCCCTACCCCCGCGCCCCCCCCCCCCCAGTCTTTCTAGTTTGCCTTTTCTATAAAGTCATACTTGCCTTCTAAGTGGCAATCCAGAATTTTCAGGAAGCTTCTGTGATCTGATGTGGTCTTCTCTCTGCCATATGTCTTTCCTCTTTGGTTGGTTTCCTTTTGGTCCATTTAGCTGCTTATGGTCTTCACCTAATTCCTGGTCTCACCCTCCCTGAGATACACACAGTGACAGTAGAGGAGGAAAAGATGGTGATGATAATGATGATGGTGACAGCACGAGCTAGCATCTGTTAACCGTTAACAAGACACTACACAGAAGACTCACCAGGTCTTCCTGTTTTCCAAGATTTTACCTGAACGATCACTAAAGTGGGCCTAAGAGAACTTAAACAGCCAATCTGATTGATACTGGTGTATTTACCTGTTCTTTGTGGCCTTCATTCCTTTATCTACAACTCCCAGGTATCCATGATCATAATTCTGGACCCTGACATTTGACTTTGCTTTTAAATCGAAAAGTACTATTTCGTTTTAAGAACTCCATGTTTTTGTAATAATCTCTGGATTTTCAGTGGTGAATCAAGAGAGCAGCTTGGGATAAGGATGACGTGTGTGTTTAAGTCTTGCCTCCGCAAATTACTCTCCCCTACTGAACAAAGGATTGACATTCTGATAGATTCTTAGCAAGTTGAAAAAGTCATTAAGTCACAAATGCACTTGGGATACCTAATCCACCAAATGCCCCTGCTTAGCCACACAGCACAGTGGAGTGTCAGAGTTTTCTTCCCCTCGTGATGCCAGGGTTCACTAGGGCCTGGGACTCATTGCCTCTACCCAGCATCTACCAAAGGTCTGTTGCTTTTGAAAGATCATAATGTACTAAAATTGTAAGACAAACTACCATAAAGTTGGGGGCTTCTAAACGCGTTGTGATCTTAGGTGTGTTTTCTTATGAATCAGCACCTTGCTCTCCTTATTCATGAAATAAAGATAATATAGAAGGCACAGGGTTTGAGAATCACATGAAGGGATATGTACAAACCCCACCATGCTCAGCATCTGGTGGCTACTACATGGTCATCTTCTTCCTGAGATGATGCTTATTCCCAGTGTAGCAGGAAGGTAGGAAATTACGGATTACTTTGTCATCATGCCTTCATATTACATGTTAACCATGGGAAAGTTCTCCATATTATAAAATGTGAAGAAATAACCTTGTCTGCAGCACAGCAGAAGGCAGGCGTAATAGAAAGAGCTAACAGCTGCTATCCTTTCTGCTCCCAAACTGCAGGTCAAACTCTTACCTCGTATTATACTTCTCCAGCATGACTCTATCTGAGAAGCTTGATAATATTTTGTCTCCTGGCTTGCTTACCAGGTTCAATACCTTCTTGGCTTGAGAATACCCAGTAGTAGTAGACACTTGGGCAAGATTTATAGTCCTATAAGCTGGACTTGCAACATCACCTGGAAAACAGCCAAAAATGCAGATTTTCAGGCTGAGGAGATGGCTTAAGTGTTCACCAGAGACATCTTGAACCACTGAATCTTTTCTGGTCCATCACATGTATAGTCTTCCACATTACCCACTTAGTAACTGTAGGTAGAGGCTGGGGCTTTCTCTAAGGGGTACCTGAGGTCAGTCTCCAGAACCCACATTAAAAAGGTATTATGGTGTTCTGTGCATGTAATCTCAAGGGAAGTAGAGACAAGCAGACCCTTGATTTGGTGGCTCTGTGGTAAGCTAGTCTAGCCTACCTGGTGCAGTGAGAGACCTTGTCTTAATCACGCACATACCAAGAAAGAAAGAATGAATGAATGGACGAACTATGGATTCTTATTCCAACCTAGTAAATAGGAAAGTCTGTATGTGGACCACTGAAATCTATGATTTTCTTGTTGTTGTTGTTTTGTTATGTTTGTGTGTACACTGTCACTGTCTTCAGGCACACCAGAAGAGGACATCAGATCTCATTACAGATGGTTGTGAGCTGCCCTGTGGCTGGTGGGAATTGAACTCAGGACCTCTGAAAGAACAGTCAGTGCTCTTGACCTCTCTCTGAGCCATCTCTCCAGCCCTGAAATCTGGGTTTTATGAAGCCCTCCAAATACAGTGGAGAATGCTCTCTCTCTCTCTCTCTCTCTCTCTCTCTCTCTCTCTCACACACACACACACAGAGAGAGAGAGAGAGAGAGAGAGAGAGAGAATTAAAAAGTAAATAAATAAAGCCCTCTGGGTGACCCTGACAAAGGCTCCCGATTGAGAACACCTGGCTGAGACAATGACCAGAACGAAACAGAAAGGAGCAATGTGGCAGCAGAGAGCCTGGTCCCCAGCGGCACACTGCCAGTACCTGTACTTGTAAGGCCATTGAGCATGGGATTGTTTCACCACACAGTTCATTACAGACAAACATTCTTCCCACACAGACTCCCTCACACTGGTGCCTCAGCTCTGGCCTCCAGGAACCAGCACAAAGAAAGGCAGATAACTGAGACCCAACCCGGGAGGACCTGCCATGGTCCCCTACACGATACTCCGATATTCGTTGCTCATCATGAGACGCAAAGCACTCCAACATGCACCTGGCTTCCTCAGAGCAGACCACACAAGGGTGTAACCACACCAACCCACACTTTCCCACGTAGTGCTGCACCTCCCACAGCCCCACGAGCTCTGGTAACCAGGCAGCTGAGCTGATTCAGCCAATTCGGCAAAAATATGGGAGGGGCCAGAGCTTTGAATTTAGGCTGTAATTAACAGCCCCAAAGATACATGCCCAGGACCCTTATTCCTGCATAGCAAACAAAAGTATCATGCTTTCAAAACTTTTACCTTCTCCAAAATTCATGTTGAGCTTAACCCACCCACCCCCAAAATTCACCCATCTTTAGTATGGTCATATGGAGGGGAGGGGGCTTCTTGGAGCATGGAAGCTGCTCCTTCGTTTATTATCATGAACAAGATTAAAGTTCGGTGTCTGGCCCCAGCTGCACCTGATGGGGCCCAAGAGCTGAAGGAGAAGCATTCACCCCTAACCCAGAAGCTAGCTCCAATTGGTAACCCCTTGCAAATGAAAAGTTAGTTTTCTTCAAAGGAGTCTCACTGCAGAAACAAACGGTTCTTTAAGGGTAGGCTGAATGCCCATGGCCAAGAGAAAAACTGAATGGCACCTTTGGGGGTTCTTTGTCTCATAATGTGTCAGGATTTTTAACTTTTTATCTAAACATATTTTTCCTCTTTTTTACCTTACATATCCTTTGAGTATAGCTTCCAGTTTTGTGTTTTTATGAGATTCCTGAGAGTGCGAAAGAGTCGGCCTTGTCATCTGTTGTTTCCGGGGTCTTCTCTTGGACTCTTTTCCTTCTGTATGTTTAGATTGTCCTATTTCGGTGTGTTAGGTTTTATTTTCTCCTATTTTATTTTATCTTATCTCATATTATTATCTCATAATCCCTTAGAAGCCTGTTTGTTTTCTAATATGAGACAGGAAGAGAGTAGATCAGAAAGGGAGACAACATGGGGAGGAACAAGGAGGAGTAGAGGGAACGTAATCAAGATATATTATGTGAGGAGAAAAAAATGTGTTTTAGATAATATAATATAATATAATTTAAAAACACAGGATTAAAAGCTCTTGTAAATCAAGTTTGATCTCTCATCCTCCTACCTCTGGCATGTGAATACAGAGCTAGGAGACCCACAACAAACCTCAAAACCCTGATCCGGACTCTGCATCCTCCGTTTAAGGTATTCTGTCATTGCAGCACAAATGGAAAAAGGCACCAAGATGGTAGTCGCCTTTTCACCCTAAATCCAGTGACTCAACCATCAGCAGCCTCATGTTTCTCCCTGCTTCTAACCTGAGCAGTTAAAGCCTCGTCTTCATCTTCAGCCACTGCACCTGACATCTGACCCACCCCTATCACACAAGGCCTCACCTCACCACATGAAGGAGGAAGCAATGCCTACCCACAGTTGTAGGAGGAGCTAAGGTGAGAGGAGTAAGGAAAGGAAGAGGAAAAGGAAGAGGAGGAGCTAGTGAGACAGAGAGGTTGAAACAGAGAGGTAGGAGGATGGAGAGCCACACAGGTAAGGAGAGCAGTCCTGGGTAACAACTTATATTTAGGTTAGCTATTTGGGAAACACCTCAAATTGTATAGGCATACTGTTATTGAGCACTACCAAATATATAAAGCCTTTGATTAATATTTAAGCATTAGAGTTTCATTCATACAGGGTCTGTGTGAATGGCAAGATGGTCTGAGCAAAGCCCAGCCTTGTGGAGACAGCGTGGAAGATTGGCAGAGCCATCTCCCACTCTGGCCTCTTGTGGGTGGAAGGTCTGGTGTCTCTGGCTGGCCATTTCTAGCTGCAGCACACACGTGGTCTCTGGCCCCAGAACATGGCAGCTGAGCTAGGCAGAGCCACCGCAGCTTAGATAGTCAACTTGACCAGTGGCCATTTTAAATAATTACTTCAATACACAGTCACTGAGTGTGTAGCTCAGAAGACCGTATGCAGCTAGAAAGGGTGAGGAGGAGGTCCAAGATTCCAAGAGGATTGTGGGAATGCTTCTGCTGTCTTAGTTCTGGGAGAAGTGAGAGCATTGTATCAAGAAACATGAGCACTAAAATGCAACCAGACAGTAAAGCTGAGTCTTTCCCCTAGTGCCACCATTTCCCGTTCACTGAGAGTCTCTGTCCTTGCCCCTTTCCCTTCAGTATGTCCTCTGGCTCCATGAGCCACCAGAATCCTTCCAGTTAATTAAATGGTTCTAAGCATGTTTATCTGACCTAGAAGGAACCAGATGGGTAGTCCATTCTTAGAACCCCGCACCAACCCCAGCTCCCCACAGTGGTCCCCTCACAGAGCTCTTTCATCCTCTGTACAGTCATCACTGATAACCTTCCTCCAAGTGTTAACTACAGCATGTTGGGAGCCGCAGTGAGGGTGTCAACATCCGCCATTCCAAGATGGCGCGGACATCGTGTCCTCCCCACTAGTAAACAATTAACTGTGCAGGTGCAAAGGCAAAAAAAGCCCGCCAAAGTCACTGGCCAATCCCGAGGCGTAATATTGGGTGATGAGTGAACAGCCAATCAGAAGTGAACACGTCACTCTAGGGTGTATTTAAGCTGTGCCTCTTCCTGTCTTTGGCCCTTCCGCGGTCTTCACTTCTGCCGATACAAGATTAAAGCCTCGCTGTGGTAACCACCCAAATTCTGCCTCTCATGTCTCTCTTCCATGGGCGAAAGGGGACACGGGAGGCACGCGGGGAACAACAGCACTTGTTCGGAGCCGTGCAGCACACCGAAACACCTGAGAGGGGGACCCATCTTCAAACAGCACTTGGAGCACACCTCAGTCCTGACTTTAATCCATCTCTGAGTGTGTTATAATAATTAATACAACATAATGCTATATGTTGTGGTACTATATTGTTAAGGAAATGATTCTTTAAACTGTAACTATACTTATTTGGATCTCCTGATACAGAAACTGCAGACACACAAGGAAGACAGTTATCTTTTTACACCATGATGGGGGGAACAACTTACATAACAGCCTCCCTTTGAATTATGCCCCCAAAACCACTTGCTAAAATATGATTGGCAGACTGTTCCACAAGGTTTCCATAGAATACTGGACTTTGAAATGACATGTGTCTATGTGGCTAAAATGACCACAATAACCAGTCTCTTACAAACCCACAGGACATTGTGCTGAAAGGTTCACGACCTCAGCTCGACTGTCACTCCCCATGAATAGACTGGAGCACAGAGGAAAAATAGACATATTTTCAAGGGCTTGTCAATATGAGATCCAAGTTTTTCCTTCCTGGTGGCCTTTGAAAGCCAGCCAGCTGCTCAAGCAAACGAGATCCATTGGCTTCTCACTGGGGCCTATGGTTCAGGCCACGTGGTGGGTGCTTTTTTTTTTCCTGCTCAGATGGAAGGACTACTCTTACATCAATGGCATAAAAGAAACCTTATTCATAGGAAGCATCCAAAATAGAAGTGTTGCTGTTGAAGTAATTAGACTCGGGTTTAAGCAGATCAGCTCCTCATTAAGGGTTTCCTTCAAAGGCTTTTTACAGGCTTACAGCTCGACTCTAATCTCCACTGTCAGCTGTGCAAAGTAGCAACACAGAGACGTTCATTCACACACTAAGAATCTGTACTCAGGCTTCACTGGCAGAACACAGTAAAGACTTCACTGTACACAAGTATAAATAATCTGCTTGTTGCCACCACCAACCCCTCAGAGAAAATGGAGAGCCCGAAGATCAAAGTAACCTGTTACACAGGTTACTTTCTATTTCTATTTCAAGAAGAAAACTCTAGCCGTGAGTAGGCGCTTGGCTGAACATTCTCAGTAGCCTGGGATGCCCCTGAAACCCTTCCCTCACTGTAGACTTCATCACTTTGTGGATATTTACTATGTACCTCACTCTCTTCCAGCTTAGAGGAAACAGACAATTGAGACACACGCTGCTCACGATCTTACCCCCGTTCCTCTGTATGTGTCTGCCTAGGCACTCCAGTGCAGCTCTGTGCCATGCGGTGGTCCAGACTCCATCCAGAACCACAGAACTGGAAGCAGGGTCTGAACCTCCAAGCACAAACCACGACTCTTTACACGACTGTATGATCTATACACCATCATCAAGTGATCCTTATACAGAGAGAGGTTAGATCGCAGGTTCCTAAATATGTCCTTCCATTCTGATTAGGTATCAAACTCAGGGCTTTGGAGCAACAGCCCGTCTCCTAAGGGAAGACACAGACATCCATTCTCCTTGAAGTCTTTCTTTGTTGGTGTTGGCAAAAGAAAACTGCCCATCTGAAGCTCCCACTTTTCTCAAGGCTCACAATAATGGATGTGGGCAAGAATCACAGTGAAATCAGGCGTGGATTTGAGTCTCATTTTCATAATTGCCTGTGATAATGTATGAAAAATAAGCTATCTAACTGGGGCTCTGTTTCATCACTGTGAGATGGTTGGAGGTGCGGGTTGCACCCTTCATTCTGAAATGTTCGGAATCAGAAAAACTTTTCTTTTTTTAAGGCAGGGTCTCACTAGGTAGCTCCAGCTGGTCCTGGACTCATCAAAACTATATCTTGTTTTGGATTTTTCTCCAATTTAACCCTTTTATATGTGTAATGAGTCATATTGGGAGGGGACACACGCCGAAATATCAAGCTTTAATTTACCCCTTACACAATGTCACTACTGTGGCTTTTCACACAATGTCCAATGTAGAGTTTTGCATTCGGGACACCATACCAGTGTTCACAGAGGTTTAGATTTTGGAGTGCTCTGAATTTCAGATTTTTCCGATGACAAATGTTCAACCTGAAATAATTTTACTAGGGGGTCAGGATCAGTAGGACGGTATGAAATAATGCAGCAGAGAACACAGATATGATTGGCACAAGACAGTATGTGTTCAGTAACTGTTCCTGTGGTTATCTACACCATTGGTGGGACTTCCAGAGTGATGGGCAAGAAAGGCAGGGATGACTCTCTCAGAATTCACAGCAACCTGGCCTTTCACTCAAAGCGTCCTCAAATACCATACAACATAAGTACCTAGCAAATAGGCAGTGATACCCTTCTAAACAGACAGTGGGGAGAAGCCACAAATGCCCTGAAATGCACATACCTACCAAGCAGACAATGCACTTCGAAACTGGACAGTAGGAGATAGAAAACACTAGAAACTGTCATTTGTGGCTCCCTGAGGAAAGGTGAACAAGGGTTGATATTTTAAAACAGTTTCAACAATGAGTCTATAAAGCATATATAAGTATGCTGTACCCAAAACTAGTCAGGTATAAAGAAATCCAGGTTGGGTTTAAAAAAAATTTTTTTTGAGACAGGGTTTCTCTGTGTAGCCCTGGCTGTCCTGGAACTCACTCTGTAGACCAGGCTGGCCTCGAACTCAGAAATCCACCTGCCTCTGCCTCCCAAGTGCTGGGATCAAAGGCGTGCGCCACCACCGCCCGGCCAGGTTTATAATTCTCAATCAACAAATAGACACTCAGATCCTTTTATAAAGTAGGGGGTTGAGGCAGGGTCTCACTACAAAGCCATGGCTGTCCTAGAACTCACCATGTAGACCAGGTTAGCCTGGAACTCACAGAGATCTGCCTGCCTCTCCCTTTAGTGCTGAGATTAAGTGGGCATCATGATGCCCAGTGACATTTATATCCTTAAAGCAACAATCTAATCTATAATTTTGTTTGCAAAATCCTTACCCAAACTGAAATTTTCCAGGAGATATTTATTGCATAGGTTTAGTACGTAGATCAAATGGAGCTGGTAAAGTTAGCAACTTAAGACACAGAATACTCCAGTTAAATCTTGAGTTCAAATAACATAGAAATAAGTTTTTAGTATAAATATGCCCCTATGCAATATTTGGCAACCATAACAAAACATGATTATTTCTTCTAAGCTCTAGACTTTAATTCAATAGCCTCGGGGGGAAAAAAACAAACTGATTAGTAATAAACTTATCATAAGTAAAGAAAATTAATAAAATTGCAAGTGGCAGGTAAAAAAAAATATTAAACCAGTCCATTCACCTCAGCCAAATTAAACCTGAGCCTTTAGTTTTCCTTTGTTTCAAACACTAGTTTGGGCTTCCTTTTCTGTGTGGAGAGACTGCTAGGTAATCTGTGCCTTGCTTGTGCTATGCTATGCTCAAAGGAAAGAGATCAACAGAGGAAAAGCTAAACTCCCAGAAATAAGTTCTTGAGATCAAGTGCCAAGGTTCATTCTGTAATGTGGACACAAGGTTCAACCTCACTTTCCCAATGAAAAAGCGCTAGCCCTGACCTCAGCTGCCGAGTTACTGAGAACAGAGCTCACAGGCTCATACACACACACACACACACACACACCACACAACCTCACACACTCACATACACCACACACATACACACAAACACACCACACCACACAGCCTCACACTCACACACAAACACATACACACATACACACATACACCACACAACCTCACACTCACACCACACACACACACACCACACAACCTCACACACTCACACACACCACACACATACACACAAACACACCACACAGCCTCACACTCACACACAAACACACACATACACCACACAACCTCACACACTCACACACACCACACACATACACACAAACACACCACACCACACAGCCTCACACTCACACACCACAGACACACATACACACACATACCACAAGCACATACACACACACATACAGAGCCTCACACTTCATTTCATCCTCTTAATTCTCTCTAAAATCTGGTAAAATGTTTTTCACTTGGAATTCAAATATGCTTTGATGGTGTCAATTTTTTTCCATCTTTGAATTGCCAAACAGTCTCCCTGGAGAAAGATTAAGTAGTTCTTTGGACATTAGCTAGTTTTGGGGTGTTGGTGCTATTGTTGTTGGATTGTTTGTTTGTTTCGGGTCACTTCACTGTGTTATACATATGCAATTTTACTTTTCTGCCACTGTTACAGATGTTCATACATCTTGTGGGTCTTCCCAAGTCGGTAGGTCTCAGTAATTAGAAATTTATTCCACTGGGAAGGAAAGCACTGAAGTGACCGAAGGGAGACTAAATGCAGGGTGTCAGGCAAAGCAGCAGACTTGAGGTCTCAAGGCAGGACTTATGTTCCCACCTTGCATGCACACTGTGTGGCACTAGATATTTCCGTCCTCCAACTGGCCCATGCCTCTGTGCAGTCCAGAATCCTGGGCTTCGCAGTCCACTCACCTGTGTTCAGATCTTTCACCTTTTGCTCACCGGTTTTTTCAGACAGTCCTTCCATCCTTCGGTTTCTGGAACAGGTCGTATGAATGGTGCACACTCACCCCTTCTCTCCCCACCGGACCCTTCGGGACAACTTTGAAAATAGCTGTCAAATAGCTCAGAAGATCAAGAGCTACATGTCCAGAAACACAAAGTGGGTCTACATAGTCAGCCCTATCCAGTGAGGAACCATGGTGCTGGGGTGCTGGAAGGGGAAGAGCAGAGAAGCTGTTCTGGCAGCTTGGGCTTTGGCCTCTGAAAACTGCTTAGACTTAGAAACTCTCAGTTGGCAAAGATCCGGAGGGAAGGTCAGGACACTGTGTCCTGCAAGTGAAAGGGAACTGGCCAAAAAGACATGAAGCATGGCAGTCACTTCACCACGTGACAACATAATTTGAGGTCAGCCTTCTCTGAGGCTACCTCCAGTACCCCAACATGTGGCCAAGAAATAAGGGACCAACACTCAGCTCTGGGGCCCCTGCACTACCCCACCCAATACTCCAGAACTCTACAGCAACTCCATAGACTAAAGTCTTTTAGGGGGAAGAGGTGATTGGTGTTTTCAGACAGGAATTTTTTCTCAATTTTCTGAGCAAACGGGGCTGGAGAGATGGCTCAGCGATTAAGAGCACTCACTGCTCTTCCAAAGGTCCTGAGTTCAATTCCCAGCAACCACATGGTGGCTCACAAGCATCTGTAATGATATCTGATGCCCCCTTTTGGTGTGTCTGAAGATAGCGACAGTGTACTCATATAAATAAAATAAATAAATCTTTAAAACAAAATTTTAAAAAAATAAAAAAAATTTTCTGAGCAAACAATTATCTTTAAAAACAATAACGTCTCATAAACACTGTGTCCTTCAAGAGTAGTTATGACCCTTCTGATTCACTTTATGACTTTGTGATGAATCTTCACATGAGTTACTGAACAATCTCTAAGCCTGGAACTACCATGCTGTCTCCACCTGTGTACCCACCCCAAACCATCCCCTCACCCACTAACAACTGCTAGATCAAAGGTCTCTCTTTATAGGAAGACTTTGGCAGTCCAGGGGAGCACGGGGGGGGGGGGGAGGACGGAGAACAAGGGAGCTGGACAGGAGCTGGAAGTCACTGGAAGTCATCCGTCATTCTTAGGAGATGCTCTTGATGAATCATCTCTGTGTGTGTAACCTGTCTATCCTGACAGTCATAAAGGAGGAACCGAGTCTCCTAAATGAGAAGTCCCTAAGGTTTTTTGTTTTAACAAGAGAAAAAAAAATGATGTCTTGGTTACTTTTCTACTGCTTTGACAGTAGCAGACCTTATAAAAGAAAGCATTTCATTTGGGGATTCTTGGTTTCAGAGGGTGAGAGTTTATGACCATCATAACAAGAAGCATGGCAGCAGGCAGATATGCATGGCTCTGGAGCAGTCGCTGAGAGCTTACCTCTGATCCACAAGCAGGAGGCAGAGAGAGAGAGAGAGCTAACTGGGAATGGAGTGGGATTCTGAAACCTCAAAGTCCATCCCCAGTGGCACACTTCCTAAATTCTTCCCAAACAGTTCCACAAATTGAAGACCAAGCATTCAAATAAATGAGCCTACGGGACCCATTTTTATCCAAATAGCCACAATTGGTATGCATATGATGAAGATGGAAAATCTCATCTGGTAAATATGCAAAAGGCAAATGCCAGGCACTAAGGAAGAAATCACAGGTCTTCACTCCATGGTAATTTTATATCAAATCCAGAGAGAGCCTGAAACTATAATCCAGAAAGCATATCTGGAGAGTGAAGGCAACCAGACAAGTCATTTAATATGAAAAGAAACAATAAACATCACTTTCCCATTCATTAGACAAACGTTCACTGAATAAACTCTAGGTCACAGCCTGGGGCCACATGGGAAATCAAAGATGCCGTGAAAGGATCTAAAGGAGCTGACCGGGGCCTCAAGGCAACAGTCTCAGGAGATCAGCATCTCTGACTACACAAATGGGGGGAGGGGGGCATACAAAGTGCCCACCCCCATTCAAGACTGGAACCCTAAGGGAGTCACCTTTAAAAGACAAGGAAGCAAGTAAGAGAGGATATGGCTTAGCAAATGACCAGGGGCCAGACATGAAGGGCTTCCTGCACATGTTTGGGGCCTAAAAATATATCTCAGGGTCTCCAGGAAGCCACTGAAGGAGCAGTGATCTGACCCCAGCCACTCACACAATGAACGTGAGGTAAACACATGGACATAGACTCAGATCTGAACCTCAGCCGTGTCTCCTGTCAAGTTCATCACTTTTCAGTGTTGCACTATAAAGTGGGGGGTTTCATTATTTAACAGGGTTTCCTTAACAAAAAGTAAGATAATTATATCTAAAATACTAAGCACAGATTTTGCAGTGCAAGCTCATTGTTGTGACTATACCCAGGCAAATATTAACTTGGGATGGGCACTGTTTCTGTCCTTCTTCCTGCCCATCAAAGAGATTTGTATCAACCCATTTTCTCTTCTTTCTCCCTTCCAGGAAAGATGGTTGCTCTTTTCTTGGATTGGATCTGAACTGGTCACCCAGTCTGAGTTACAACATGCCAAAAGTTGGAATTCCAAGGGCCCACGGCAGTGGCAGTCACTACCCATGAAGCCTAAAGAGGAGACATAGAACTCGGTGACAAGTCTTATCAACTGTGTCTGTCTGTCGTTTGTTGTGACAGAATCTCGCTATGTAGCATTGTCCCTCCTGCCTCAGACACCTACTACTGAGATTATAGACATGTACCATCACCATACCTGGCTGAGATCCCCCTATCCTCCCTCCCCTACCCCAATGGAGAAATAAGTGATGTGGGATGGGACTGAGGGAAACCCTAGGCACTTCCTGATGCCAACTCTAGGGGAATTGGTGTCAGGCTTGGGGGAGCTGAGGGTAAAAAGGGATGAGAGGGAGGCCAGAAGGAATTCAAGTCAGAGTTGTAATTAGTTATCTTTTAATCTTTAAAAAAATTTTCCCTAAACAGGCAAAAATAAAAATCCTTTTGTAATTAGCTTGCCTCTTGCCCTGCTCCCTATGACCGCCCCTGGACGTGGAGTATGCAGACTGCGTCTGTAAGATGGAGAAACCTTAAGTATTGGGATGATATGTGTGTGCCGTCCCCAGGGATGTTCTGGGAGTGAAACGTCGTAGTGTGTATTGTCTTTACAGACTTACTAGATTGTTCCACAAACACCCCTCAAATCTTAGCGGCGTAGACTCACAAGCATTTCCCTGGCTCCCATTATGTGTTTATTGTAACTAAAGACCTAAAGACCATCAGACCCCTGGAGCCAGACAGAGAGGCACACCCCTTATCTACACCAGCAAGGAAAAACTGCAGAGCCACAGTTGCTCTGGGAGGTTCTACATAGAAGCCTGTCACATCCAGTGCCATTCCAAGTCACACATGTCATCACCAGGGTGGGGCATATGTCATCCCTAGGAGGGGCTGAGACCACTGAAGAGCACAACAATTTTTCCCAGATGTTTGCTGGCACTGTAGGGCAATTCCTGCCTAGGCACCCCTACTCCTCTCTAATGGGGGCCTCAGGAGGCTCAGAGTATGAAGGAGGTGACACAGGGACAGCTCTCCATTAAAGCACAGCACTAACGTGGTACTCAGCATAGGCAGATTTGAGCAAATTTTGTGGAAAGGAACAGGACTCTGAGGGGCCAAGGAGGCAGACAGTGGACAGTTAAGACCACAAGAAGGAAGCATGTGGCGACCTGAAGCTGTCGGGGGGGTCTTTGAAGTCCCTTATTGAAAAACGATATTCCTGCATAGGGATGACAGGGACCAAAGCAAGACCAGAAGAGTCCAGGGTTGAATGGTCATAGAAAACAATGGCCACTGTCCATCCAGGGTGTCCCCCCAGAAAGCCCTCCCTGGTACCTGGACCAGGCTGAGCTGAAAAACACCTCCAGCTGCTCTCAGGCAGAGACTTGGGACTCAACAATTCTCTGTCATTTCCTGCACACCAGTGAGAACTCCAGACCTCCCAAGCCCACTGTCATTCATCCAGGCAAGGCCAAGAGGTGAGCAGGGCCCGCCTACAGAACTTCAGTGAGATGTCTGAAGAGGTCTTGCCCACTGTCTTCAGCGTCTTTCTCTACCACCCCTGATTACACAGCGTGTCCTTGGAAAGCCTTAGTCCTTACCCTCCTTTCTTTTAAAGTGTTCCATCCACATACACATACTGAAAGAGCATAGTACAGCAGGCCTGTGGTAATTACCAGGAACGGAGCAAAGCACTTCTGTCCTTGGGCAGCTGCTGTTCCCTCAGGAGGAAGCAAGGATCAAGAGGAGGCCTTAGAATAGGTTCTTCACTTGGCCAACAGTGAACAAGAAGCCAGCCAGGGGTCAGGGTAGCAGCAGTTGATTCAAGGTTTGCTTCTCCAACTCTCACTTCTGCTCTGGGCCACGGCAAAGGAGATGGGGAACTTGTGATTCAGATCTTGTCATCCCAGAGCTGTGTCACCCAAGGGACATGTGTGCTCATGGTCAAGCAAGGGCTTCAACCCTGACTGGACTCCCTCCCCATTCTCCCACTGAGTGTCTGTGTTGCTTTGGATAACCGACTTCACCTCCCCGTGCCTCAGTTTCTTCATCGATTAAACAGGAAATCACAATAGCATCAATGCCAAACTTGTCATGTAAATTAAATAAGTTAATAGATGCCTGCTACTCAGAATGGAGCTGCCATACAACAAGAAGTAGCTGAGCCTTGGCAGTGTTCCTTATGCAAGCATTAAAAGTTATTTACATTCATTTTAACGCATTATTTTTAAGCCGTGCTGAAAGTGCAACAATCTTTCATCTGCCACTCCTGGAAGATGCCTCTCTCCAGCCCGCCAGCTCCAGCAGACTCTACAGGTTTGTCAACGGGAGTTTTTTAATTGCATAAATAATTCATGAACACATTCTGGTTGAAAGAGTTAAGCAACATAGAGAGGGAGGCTGAAGAGTGCCTTCAAGCTCTTCCCACTGCCTCCCACTATTGCCAGTGTGGGTCCTGCCCAGCCCTTCCACACAAGCATAGCCACAGACACTCTTTGAAAAGCCCCATTACTCAAGATCCTTTCCAATAGCTGTATAGCCTGCCGATTCTCCAGAGAGTTTGTAGATTTTCGGATGCCTATACAGTAAGCCTGCTTCAGAATGGATATACCAGAAAGTAGAGTAACAGATCCCCCATTGATGGGTGTCCCTTTGGTTTCCAAACTGCCCCCTTTGAAGCCTGCAGGACAATCGGTATCTTTGTGTGAACACATTCACACGGGCAAAGGGCAATTTCTTAGAACAGACTACAGGAAGTAGGTTTGTTGGATCAAATAGTGGGTGAATTTTCTGTTTTGCTAAATACTATCAAATCGCCTTCCCATGTATACTCCTACCAACTTGAAGATGGGGGAGGCAGGGGTATTTATTTTTGTTTTAAAGAGGGGATTCCTTTTAGTTGACAGTTGTTTGTTTGTTTGTTTGTTTGTCTGTTTGTTGTGGGTTGTGTTTGTAGGGGTGTTTTGCTTCGGGCTTTGTTTTTTCCCTTCAGTGCTGGGGATCAAATATGCTGGGCAGACACTCTACCCCAAAGAAAGCTATCTCCCCAGCTTCCTTAGTTTCAAGGCCTTACTAAATATAGCACAGTCTGGACCTTAAGGTCCGTCTTCCCTGCTCCTTCTGAGCGCTGGGGTTGCAGGTGTGGCCACCACACCCAGTTTAGGAGGTGTGTTCTCGGGCTGTTCAACAGAGAAAATTACCACGGCGTTTCCTGGCAACTAGAAATAACATAAATTCTTTCTTACTGAAGAGGGAACATACCTCTCCTTCCACCCCCGCCATGTCCCAAACCAGAGAGGGAGGGAAAGAAAGAGAAGGAAAGATTATAGTGGGAAAACGTTCCCAGATGCCTTGATTTAGAATGTTACTCACACTAAGGTATAAAACAAGGCCTTCTCCTCTGCAGCCACAACAAATGTGGCTAAACGTGCTTATAAGCTGCTCTTTTCTTATTCAGCGCCTCTGCTTCATTGCTTAATCTTCGTAATTTTGAGCTTCACGCTATTATTATGTTCTTGGAGGGATAAAGCTAGATAGCTACGGAACTACATTACCCAGCCTGCACTGCAGGAAGCAGCACCCAGTGAGCCGTAAATAGGAGCTGAGAGGCCCGTGCTTCTGGGAAAGACTATAAAGGCGGACTTACCTGGGAGAAGAGACCATTTGCTTGTCTCCTGTTCGTCTACCTGAAATCGGGGGTGTTTTTAAACATATTGAACATCACCCTTAGAGCACAATGATGGGCCTGCTGGGAACTTTTAGTTCTTCAGTTACTGGAGGTTGGATGCTAACCAGGGATGTCGAGAGGCAGTATTATCTGCGCATCTGTTCGTAAATACACTGATATTTAAACAGCTTATCGACCAAACATGTATGGTACATGTAGATGAGTCCTATTTGAATAAAGATGTGATGGCCAGGGTCTCTCACTCTCACATGTACCCAAGAAGTGATCTCTAAAATGGCACAGGCACCTTCTGGTGGGCCCTGACTCCAGCTTCAGCCCGGAGTTGGGAACTGGGCTCAGCACCCAGATCTCAGTGTCAGCCAGGGCTCCACACGGCTTCCTTGGTTTCACTGGCTGCTGAAGGTAGGCAGCATTTAGAGCTCCTGTTGAACATGCCTTCCACTTCATAGGATTAACCAATCCAGGACGGAGGAAGGAGCATCAGCTGCTAGCCACTCAGTCACCTCCCAGCTGTCTTTCCCACCTAATCTTTACTGAACTCAAGTGACGAAGGCTAGCCCTTACCAGTTATCACTGCTGTCCTGAAGACCACAGCATGGCTTGCAGTGCAACCTTGATAACTACTCTCTAACTCTAAAGCATTAGGCTTGTTCCATTCAACCTTGGATAAAGGTTCCCTTTACATCAGCCCTAATGCCCTGAGTGACGGTAATTTTTTTTAATAAATCAAACCAGAAAAATAAACTACTCATGGATCTATATGTAAAGCAAGTTATTCACATAGAGAGATTTAAAAAAAAATCGGGCTGGAGAGATGGCTCAGCAGTTAAGAGCACTGACTGCTCTTCCAGAGGTCCTGAGTTCAATTCCCAGCAACCACATGGTGGCTCACAACCATCTGTAATGGGGTTTAATGCCCTCTTCTGATGTTTCTGAAGAGAGTGACAGTGTACTCATATGCATAAAATAAATAAATAAATCTTTTTAAAAAAAAAATCTTCCCACTCCATCTTGAGCCACTCAGAAGATTCCAGAATGACCTTGAGCTGCCGTTCTCACAGAAAAGCCTCCACACTACTCCACAGCCTTGACCCCAGGACACTGTGAGTAGGCAGAGCTGTAGACTTTTCCTGGGGAGGTGGAGGAGTGCTTATGGCTGACGGGGCTGCCCTGTTGAGAGCAGCTTGCCATGAGGTACCTTACCAGTTACCCTGGCATTGCTACCTGTTAGCTAGGTCTCTATTTGTCGGGATCTTGTGACAAATAAAGATTCTGTGCGCCTCTATTTACTCCTTTGTATACTGACCATAACAACAACAGTCACCTAAGAGGAATTCATGCAGAGGAAATAGAGCTACCACTTCTCACGCCGCCCGGTACAGAGCAAGAGCCGGGAAAACGTTGGGTTGTGTGGTAACAATGCAGTACCAACATGGCTACTAATGGTACGTTCTGGAACCCCTCACAAAAGCAATGGGGTCAAGAATACTAAACTATGCTTCTGGCCCTCACACAGGCTACACACTGATCACATTCTCCAAAGAATCCCTTTTAAATAGTACTAGAAGGTGTGCCCAGAATGCAAATGTTGGCTGAACTAACCCTGTGAACAGACAAGGGCTGACGTGATCGCCAAAGAATGAAACAAAGTCTCACTTAGCCTTTCTGGGCCCTCATCCATGAACAGAGAACCATAAAAATAGTATCCATTTTTTTCCACTGGATTCTTATCCAGTTCTTAGTGGAACTACACTCAATGCAATCCTATAATGCAGCATTTCGCAACCCGCGGGCTGCCACCCTCGCTTTGGAGGTTGAACGACCCTTCCACAAAGGTCATCTAAGACATTTGGAAAACACATTTGCATTAAGATTCACAACAGTAGCAACATTACAGTTATGCAATAGCAACAAAAATAATTTGATGGTTGGGGGTCACCACAGCATGAGGAACTGTAGTAAAGGCCGCAGCCTTAGGAAGGTTGAGAGCTAACTGGAACGTGCAGCAGCCTTAGACACTGACGACTGCGCTGACATTAGTTGTTAAAATTATTGTTCTCTTGAGATCCATCCCATGTTCAAGCACCAATCCCTGACACTATGAATGATACTCTGTTATGCTTGCAGACAGGAGTCTAGCATGGCTGTCCTCTCAGAGACTCCACCCACCAACTGACTCAGTCAGAAGCATACACCCACAACCACACAGTTGATGGAGCTTGGGGACTCTTATGGAAGAATAGGAGGAAGGATTGCAGCCCCTAAAGGAATAGGAACTCCACAGGAAGACCAACGGAATCAACTAACGTGGACCTTTGGGACCCTCAGAGAATGAACCACCAACCAAAGAACATACACAGGCTGGACCTAGGCCACCTGCACATATGCAACAGATGTGCAGTCTGGGTCCCAAACAACTGGAGTGGGGGCTGTCCCAAAAGCTGTTGCCTACTTGCAGGATATGTTCCTCTAGCTGGGCTCCCTTGTCTGGCCTCAGTAGGAGAAGAGGCATCTAGCCTCCCAGAGACTTGAAGTACCAAGGACACCCAGGAGGGTCCCCATACAGTCAAAGGAGAAGAAGAGGGGAGGATGGGGGAAGGTTTGTGGCAGGGGGTGACCGGGAGGGGGGGCAGTGAGGGGGAGGAAAAATGAGTAAGTAAAAACCAAATTAATTTTAAAAAGATTATTGTTCTTAGGATATAGGAGTTTGATGCGTGCCTAAAATTTTAAGCATGTTTTGGTGGTTGCTCTACACCTGGCTCGTAAGAGGCAGCGACCTCTGCCCAGCCTGTTAGTGCAGCTCTCATGAGTGAATCCACGATCAGTGTGTCTGCTGAGTCACACTGGCTTAACGAGGTTTGCTTCCATTATAGCACCTGTTACAAACATGCTTGTTGAATAAATGCATATAAATCTTTATGCATAAATATTTAATTGCCAGTCAAACATCTTGATTAAAATGAAAGCATTTGTGAGGGGGCTTTGGGAATTGCAGTCTAAAAGATACGGTGTTTTGGTGCCAGTTACAGACCAGCATCTTCCCTCGGGTCCAGTTTGTTTGCTCCTGTCTCTTTAGTGATACAGGCTGGTATGGTCAAGCCAAATCCACCCACCTCTGGAACTCGGCACATTTGGGTCTTCCTTCCCACTCTCCTCAGAGACAAGACCAATCTATTTGTTCATCTAGCAGATGAGTTTAACATTCAGTGTGTCTACACACTGAGTGTTTTCTGGAATAAAGACTAGCATCAAATGAAGAGTGAGTTGAGAATAATCATGTTCACATGTGACTATACGTGTGTGTGTGTGTGTGTGTGTGTGTGTGTGTGTGTGTGTGTGTGTGTGTATGCATGTGGGGCTGGAGGTCAGAGATTGACCTAGTCTTCCTGACTTGAGACTTGCCTCTTTGCTTCCTGTCCTGCTTTCTCCAGAGCTGCACTCCGACTCGGTGCCTGTTCATCTTCACTCTTGCATTTAGAGAGTTGTTCAAATGACAGGCATGTGCCACTATAGCTAGCCTGTTTATCCTTTTGTCAAATAACAAGACAACTTGAGGGGACAATACGGTTCGAATGAACTCATTTTATTGCAAGCTACAGAAGAACAGAATAAGCAAAAATTGGTGAAAAATAACATATGAAAATGTAAACAAAAATAACTAGAAGAAAACTGTTCCAACACAGTCCTAGGAACACTGTGTGTCCAATAAGAAAGGAACTGTACAAATGGCACAAGAGACCAGAAGGTATCATCCATAAATTTACCGAAGCAGATTGGGGAAGCATGGGGATATGGGTCTATTGAAGCCCTACAAGTTTGCTGAACAACACTTAAAAGGACCTCACCTGTTAGCCAATGTTCAATGATGATGTGAAGGACGGTACTTAGGCAGAGCCAGAGAAGCCAATGCATTTTTAGAGTGAATTCTGGCAGACGAGCCACCAGTGGATTCATCCAGAGTGGCACCCTGACGTCTTTGAGACTTGTGGTCCCAGTGATACTCCAAGGTGGGATGTTATGGTGTCAGCACAGTGGTATAAGACGGGCAAGACCTTTGGAACCTCAGATGTAATGGATCAGGCCACTCACTTGAACACAGGAAGCATCAGGGTTTTACTAGCATCATCTAGGGATGCTAAGGGACACCTGGCTCAACCATCTTGTATATTTTTCTTGGTCCTAAAATAGGTGTGTTGTCTCCGTTCCCAATGTCAACTCTGGGGGGCAGACAGACCTTAGATGTTAACTCTTCCCGTCAGCTCATTTGTACTCAATTGTCAGTGTAGCACATAGTCACTTGCCACTTGTCACAGTCACTTGACAAAGTGACTACCAGCCAGCTTACTTGGCTCAGGAATACTTTGTAGTACAGGAGAAAGCTCAAAATGAAGTTAGCGCTGTCAAAGCACAGCCTCTGGAACTGCCGTGGGTGTGCTGAGTCAGAAGCATTGAGGAGCACAGTTGTGCCTTCCCACAGAATCAGAATGCATTGAATAATAATAAACTCACACGCTCTGTTGGTTTTGTTTGCTACAATTTACCAAGTAATCCCATTTTCCCTTGGTAGCATGGCAAATGACCGTCTCAGATTCTTTTATTCTGAAATCACAAGTTACCATTTAGTGTGTGTGTGTGTGTGTGTGTGTGTGTGTGTGTGTGTGTGTGAAAGAGATGGGGGGAGGGGGGAATGACTAAAAAAGAGTTAAAGGTTACAAAGTTCAGAGGTATTGGATACTAAGAAGCTGACTTTTAGGAAACCTGAGCTGGAGATCTTAACCACAAATGCAACCCTCCAAGTCTCTGAGTCACAGAACCAGAGAAGTGTGGGCTTAGCTCCCATTCTATTCAGACATAGACAGACAGACAGACAGACAGACAGACAGACAGACAGACAAATAACATTTCAAGTGGACCACATCAAGCAAGAGGGATCATGTGGAGCAAAAACCCCGGGGACAGTTTAGAGTTCTCTGCCTGTTAGTCCTTTTACACACAAACACACAGGTACACATACCACACAGTACACACACGCACACATACACACACACTCAAACATGCATTCACACACATATTTGAGCTCATGAGTGCACACACCACACACATGCACACACACAGACACACCACACATACAAACACACACACACACTCAGTGGTCAGATGGCAGGTCCATGGCACCATTGCTGTCTGCGTGCTAGGGGACCTTTCTTTTAAATGATTCAAGTAAGACTGTAGCATCTCTTGTTGGTCTGACCTGTCCAATATTTTTGAAGGGCTGGTTCTCCATATCCCTCCCATATCCCATATCCCTCCGTGTTCCCAATCTCCTTTTGTAAATTTATGGGTGATACCTTCTTACTTGTAGCAATAAGTTGCCAATCTGTGCCCAGTGGCTTGCGTTGGACAGATGTTGCTATTTTCTTTGTACACAAGATGTAATCATCTTGCCCCTGTGTTTAGGCTCAAAATGGAGTCAAAGGTCCCTTTGTAAAATGGCGTCACCATGGGCAAAGCTCCTCCTGAGAGCTACTGTTTCACACAATACAGACTCACTTCGAGCAGGGCAGTAGCTCCAAAGTAGAGTGGTGCTTCAGAGTGGACAAGACCTCATCTCCACACGAGTCGTCAGCCAAACACGGGTTCACTTGGATTTGCAAGAATTAGAAATGAACAAAGCAGATGGGTAAGGAGGGGGAAGAGGAAGAGAAGGAGGAAGAAAGGAAACCACTGGGGGTGTGGTCCTTGGATTAGTGACAAACCATTAACACGGTTCGCCTGGTCTCCGTAAGACTCTGGAATGAGGCTCTACCAAAAGCATGCCAATTCTAACAGCACGAAGATGCCATTCCTGGAATGTTTCTAAAGCCTTTCCTGGGAAACTACTTTCTTACAATAAAGAAATCTGAGGCGTTGTGAAGGTATCGCTCCAGGTCGGGCTTGCTGTGTGGGTCACAGGTCAGAGCAGGCGGGGAAGGGATCGTAAAGCCCAGCAGATCTTTGCTCTTTTCCAGATTTCTTTCCTCCCTTAAACAGGAAGGTGACAGTCTCTGTCTGGGATCCTACTGTTGTCACTGAGAGCACTTGTAAAGTGCTTAACACTCTCTAAAGGAATCATGGTTTTTGACACCATTTCCTTATCATGTGTCATGTTTAAGCCTGTGCTTTCGAAATCAGGCAGCAATGCCAAGGGTCATCTGTGACTTATTAGCCGGGTTTACTCGAGGTCATCTCTCACTCTTCTCTGTTCTGTCTGACTAACCTCCAAAGAAAAACTGGGAAACAGACAGGGGCGGAGGATGGGGAGGGGGAATACAACCCCACCCCACCTCCACCCCACCCCTATCCTATCCCCACTTCACCTTTACCCTACCCTACCCCACCCCACCTCCACCCCACTCCTATCCTATCCCCACTTCACCTTTACCCTACCCCACCTCCACCCTACCCTACCCTTACCCTACCTCATCTCCTCTCCCCCTACCCTACCCCCAAGGCTCGGCTCTCCCATCCACCCAGCATCTTGCTAGGTGCTGTGGGCATCATGTCCTTTACTCCTTATTCCACCCCACAAGGAAATATTTCTTATCAGCATGCCCAGAATGAATGGGCTCAGAAAGACAAAGTAATTTTTGGAACCAAGATGTCAACCAAGAGTTTCCTGGGTTGTACTTCCTCTTTAATGATGCCCTTGTCCCTGCATGACTTTTAGAACAATTTGCCAAGCTGGCCCTCCCATTTGGGAGCTGCTGGTGAATGAACATGTTGTCATACCTAATATAAGCTTGCTTAATATTGCAAAGGACGGCCATTGCTGCTCAGATTAGAATCTCACTTAAACAGAAGTCCTGAACGAAGTTCAGTCTGGTGTAGCCACAGGCTTGCCTGAATCATCTTTACTTAGCTCTGACGTCCAGTCTCTCAACTGGCAGCGAATTTCTCAGACTTTGTCCTCTGTGGATGGATGGGTGGTGTGAGGCAGTAGAAGGCAAAGGGTCAAAGGGAATTCTCCTGATACAGTCTCTGCTTCCCTATCTCGGTTTGGTTTAGTTTGGGGTTCTGTTTGTCTGTCTGTCTGTCTGTCTGTCTGTTTGTTTTATCCTCCAAACTTGGCTGTTTCTTCCTGACGAGAACTTCTTACAAGCAGCAAGGAACCTGAAGACAGCTCAGAGAGGTCGCTGTTGACGTCCAAGGTCTTTGCCTTAGACGTGTTTCTTAACCTCGTGACCTCTCACTTTCTTCTAAAACTGACTTGTCTCCGCACCTGCACGTAGAAACAGTGACCACGTGCTTTGTTTCCATTTTCAGAAGCCTCAAACTGCTTTTGCCTCTCAAACTACAAGCCCTGAGCATGTATGCTTGTCAGACCCCTTCCCAGTTAGAATCTCTAAAGTTTGTGTTACAGTGGCCAGAAATAAAACAAAGACAGAAAGGTTTGAGACAGATAAAGACACCAGCTCATGAAAAGATGCTAAGGGGCCTGGAGAGATGGCTCAGCTGCTAAGAGAATGTTTTGCTCTTGCAAGGAGGGATCTAGGCTTGGTTTTTCAGCATCCAAATAGTGACTCACAGTCATTTATAACTCCAAAGGGATCTAATGCTTTCTTCTGGCCTCCACTGTGCCTGGCACACATGTGATGCCCATACATGCAGGTCAAACATCGTGTGTGTGTGTGTGTGTGTGTGTGTGTGTGTGTGTGTGTGTGTGTTTGAGACTCTGTGCAGCCCTCTCTGCATAACACTGAATGACCAGTGTTTGTATAGATCAGGCTGGCCTCGAACTCACAAAGTTGCCACTGCCTTTGCCTGCGGAGTGCTGGGATTAAAGGTGTGCCCCACCATACTTGGCTAAAGTAAATAAAGCTTTTTTAAAAACCAAAACAAAACAAAAAATATTAATGTAAAAAGTCTGATACTTCCCTGCCATGTTCAGAGCACAGTACTGGGTGGAGGAAAAGAAGACATGAGGTCAGGTGCTTGCTACACACGTGTGTAAGAGTAAAGGCTGCCAAAACCTCAGCAATCAAGACGAGTGCTATTTTAATTCTAAATTCCTTTAAAATCACAAGTAAAGTAAAAAGTCACAATGAATATAACATCAGTAATATATACGAAGACAGGATTGGTGTAAGACCCTCCCCTTGCCTTGGCTCTCCTGTGGCTCAGCACACAGCACTCATTGACAGTGTTGAGTATTCGTTTGGGAGCCTCTCTGTGCTTGCTTATGGGGTCATTTCTCACTCTATCCCATTCCTGAGTTAGAGGGCAGTTGGGGGCCTGTGTTTGTGAATTCTGACCTAGAATACACCGCCCCCAGAGCTGCCGGAACCCTGATCTGCCATCTTGTGTGCAGTCACTTCCTCGAGGATGTCATCCTCTATCCTAAACCCCCATCTCCTCATCTGAGCTGAGCCGTGGAGTATAATACAGTGCGGCTCTCGGTGGAGCCCAGGGGTATGAAGGGGGCTTAGGCTTTCAGTGTGTTCAGCCCACAGGTGGCTCCTTCACGACGGGTACCAAAGCAGACGAGGATACTGCAAGGAGCTGGAAACCATGGACATTGTGCTCCAGTGCCCCACTGATGAGAAAAAAGAACCCGGAGACAAAGGTACCTTCGGCTGTGCCTGAGTAGATGGTGTCCTTGGCTTTCATGGTGAGAGTGGCCAGCGGCTACCAAGATTCTCCTCAGCCCACACAACTGCTCACAGGAGGATCCTGGCTGTATAACCTAGAAGCCTTAAGGTCTTGGAAACTTTACACAATCCCTTCAAGTGTCTTTCTCTACTGTACAGTGGATCTACTAATCCTACCTGCCCCAGAGGGCCCTAGGGGATGAGAGCTACTGCCAGGTGTGACACCGACAGGTACACATCGGTGAGGTACACCTCTGTAGGGATTTGTTAATCTCCTTAACACAGGATCACAATATGTGGCCCAGGCTAGCCTCCAACTGGAAGTCATGGGCTGCTCAGAAGGGCAGTCTTCAAATAAACAGAGGCTGGAATAAACAGCAGGCCTGCCAGGCTAGGATGGGTCAGATGGTCAGGCCAGGCCAGAAAGGGTTGTACGGTCACACCAACTGCATAATTTGGTGTAAGTTTCCTGTCCATGGGCACCTTTCATCTGGGCAGGTAATAACAGCAAAGTCTAATTTCTATATGCTCAGCAGCTGGAGCCATCTTCCCATTTCAGTGTGGTTCCAGGAGGGAACCTTAGACCAGAGAGAGATCTGGGCCTGTGTCCTGGCTGCTTTCAGGAAACCCAAGACCAGAGCTAGGTTTATTGTGTTCAAAAGTTCACGTTAGCAGAGAAAATCTTTCTTAGCTCACTCACATGTAACCCTATGTACAAACTGCAGCGTGTGATCTCCCAGCCTTCCTGCACGTGTGTGTGTGTGTGTGTGTGTGTGTGTGTGTGTGTGTGTGTGTGTGTACATGCCATGGTGTAAGTGTGGAGGGCAGGGGACACCTTTTGAGAGTTGTTTCTCTCTTTCCAACATGTGGGTCCGGTTGTCAGGCTTGGAGGCAGACCTCTTTAAACACTAAGTTGTCTCTCTGGCTTTGCTTTGCTTCTTACAGATGTTTTGTTGTTGTTGTTGTTGTTGCTGTTGCTGCTGCTGCTGTGGAACAATTTTACATTCAGGAGACTCTCCAGTATCCTAGGCCCTGTCTTACCCATCTCAGGGACTAGAACTGAAGGTGCCCATGCATTTCTAAATGTCCTTGGTGGGTATCACACTCACTGAGAACCCAACCCATTAAGCAATGCCACAGGAAGTGGGTGGCTGTTGATGTCACCTGTGATTACACACTTGGGCCTGACCTCTTAAAACCACAGTAGAGACACCAGACCACAGCTGAGGTAGCTGCCATCCTCCTGCACCATCATGAACAGGCCACTTGGCTTTTTGAGGCCTCAGTTTACCCTCAGTGAAACAAGAATAAGAATCCTCACTTATTCCATGAGGCTTTTGTGGAAATCAAATGAGGACTGCAGAGAGGCTGCTGGCTGACGACTCACGTCATTCCTCATCCTCTCCCTGTGTGCGCTGAGACACTTATTTCAGTCTTTAGAAAGACTTACCATGGAAACAAAATAAGAAAAGCAGAAAGCCCAGTCACAATGCTTCCTCTGAAACACTACTGCTATTCACATCTCTGTACATGCAGCCTCATGGTGATGGTGTTTGGACTCGTTTCATACTGAGACACCTACTTGGATTTTCTTAGTTGTTAAGATGATTGGCCAGCTTCAAACTGTAGAGGAGATTCAACCAGGAGCCCTGTAACTGGGGGTGGGGGGGTGGGGAGGGGGGGAATCACTTAATGGATCCCACATGCTTTTCCACTTATGCAAACAGGACTCAAAACTGAAAGTATGTCATGCGTTACATTATGAAAAGTTGCCTCACCCAACACTATACATGTGCCAGGTCTAGATGTTACCACCTTGACAATTCTATGTTCTTTTCAGAGTTTTGATAGATTGGGTTGGGATGGTTAGTTTTGTCAACTTGATAAGATTTGTAATTACCTAAGAAACACAGTTCTGGATGTGCCTTTGAGAGAACCTCTTAGGACATTTGACTGAGAAGGGAGATGATATACCATGGATAGGCAGTGAGACCCTGAACTGAATTACAAAGGAAAAGGAAGGTAGCTCTGAGGACTGACACTCATCTTCCTACGCTTTCTGCCTAGAGGCAGTGTGACCAACCACCTCAGATGCTTGCTGCCATGTTTTCCCACCATGATGGGCCGTATTCCCTAAAACTGGGAACCAGACAAGCCTGTCCTTCCTGAAGCTGCATCTGTCAGAGAGTTTAGTTCAGGCATGAGAAACAATACAAGGACCCAGTTTATGAGGAAAGATTGTGATTCTTGTGGAAAAGAAGAGGCAAGATGCTATTGTTTGGGCCTCTTTGCCTCCTAGGTCACTTAAGTTCATAAAAGAGGAGATGGAAAGTATATTTTTCAGGATAAATAAAGTAAAAATCCATTCAAACCTCACTGCAGAGCAAAGACAAGGTTTCCGGAAGGCGTGGGTCTTTGTAAGTGATCAAGAGGGATTTCTTTCTTTCTCTTTTCTCTATTCCTCATTCCCATGAACACACTAACCTGAAACAAGAGTCTTCCTAATGTTCCAGGGGGAGGCAACTGGGTAAACATTTGACAGAATAAAATCTCACACTACCCACTAACCCTCACAGCCAAACTCCAACCTTGGCAATGTACCTAGTTTTGGCTAAATAAAATTTATGGTTAAAAAAAAAATGCACAGAATGGCACTGCCAGGTTTTCAAAATAGCCAAAGGAATGAATGTGTGTGTGTGTATATGTGTGTGTGTGTGTGTGTGTGTGTGTATGTATGTGTGTGTTGATATATATTGATATATTGATACATTGATATATATTGATATATATTGATATTGATATATTTGATATAACTAAGAAGTTCAAGATTCCATTTCTCTATACATAAACTTAGACATACCAGAGATAGAAAGGGTGCTTAGCTGAAGACAAGCCTTCATTCTATTTCAGAAAGGAAAAGCACAGATATAGATAGATAGATAGATAGATAGATAGATAGATAGATAGATAGATAGATAAATAGATAGATAGATAGATACCAGACCTAAAACTCGGCCTCAGGATCATCAGACTCAGATGAAGAAAACATCAAACACCAAAAGAAAAACCGAGTGCAGCTCTCCCCCTCACACACACTGAAGGTGCGGACAAGCAGATCCTTACCAGGATCTCTGAGCCTCCCTTGTGGCAGTAGGGATCTTGCCGTTTCACTCTCTGACCTGAGGACCTCCCGAAGCTACCTTTATCCTGCTTCATGTACCTAGGTCCTTTGCCACAGGAAAATGAAACCAAAGGCCGCAAGCAAACTGCCAATAATGGCTGCAGGAGAAAGGGAACCTGTTAGGTATTTCTCCATGACTTCCCAGAACCAGAGGCTTGTGCCAATGAAGGCCCATCAAGTAAGCAGTTCTCAGGAGAGTGAAGCTCATCTCTCCATGGCTGACCTGGGGTGGCTTGTCACAGCCAGTCCACTCTCAAACTAAAGATGCAGTTTCGAGAGCCACGGGACCACTTGTCAAGCGCAAGACTTCCCCAAGTCAGTTGGACCAACTTTGCCCCTTGCTCTCTGTGCAACCCAGAGCCATCAATCTTTCTGGTTTTCAGATCTGACATTTGTCTAATACAATCATGACTATTTCACCATTTTAGTGTGACTTAAATAAATAACCTAAAAAGAAACATTTAGCACACAACCCTGTACAAACCCACATTTTCATACATATCAGTTGTGATTGTCACTGATATCATTAGAGTCTTGAAAAGCACATGAGACGCCTGCTCTAAACCCTTCCACTCCTGACTGTTTGCAGCGACAAGGCTTCATCAGGGTGTTGAAACTGTTTCCGCTCCCTAGATACCCTTATATCTCACAGCATCAGGGCTTCACTGGGCAGTCCGCCAGGCTCCTACCTGTAGCAGGAACTGCCCAGGCATTACACTGATACAAAGCACACAGCCAGACATTCTCATCTGTGCAGAAGCAGCTTCACTCTGGCCAGCATTGCTGAACCAACAGCTCTCCCGAGAGCTGCCTCCAGGGAAACACTTTGGAAGGGCATGTTAGTCACTTTTCTCATTGCTTTGATCAAATGATGGAGAAAGACACGTAAAGGCAGGCTGACGTCCTTTACTCGTGGCCTCAGAGGGTTCGGTCTATGGTTATCTGGCTCAGTCTGGATGATCACTCTTCCTCTGGAAGTGTGTCGAGCACTCCTAAGCACTAAGCCATCTATCTCTCCAGTACGCAAAACATTATTTTGTGCAACAACTTTTAATAGAAAAGGAAGACAGTGCTATGTAACTAATTGTTCTTCTTACTATTTAGGGAATAAAAAGGCAAAACATCCATATCAATAGTGATGCTTACTTATTCCTCACAAAGCTTTGTACCTGCATTTGGTTAAATCTGTGTACTCAGGGCATGAAGAGACGGAGGGCTGATACTTGGTCTGCCTCTGTCTCTTCTCTCTCTCTCTCTCTCTCTCTCTCTCTCTCTCTCTCTCTCTCTGTCTCTCTGAACATGAATGTATATGTGTCTCTTTCTCTGTGTGTCTGTGTGTGTGAGTGTGAATGTGTGTGTACATGTGTGTGTATGTATTTCTGTGTATTTATGTCTATATGTGTGTGTGTGGATACAGGTTTCTTTGTGTGTGTGTCTGTGTGTGTGTGTGTGTCTGTGTGTATAGATTGACAAACAGGTTTAAAGTTTGTTCACATGGCTATGCACAAGGGCAAGTCTAAAGTCTGACTGCTCGGCAGGCTAGAAATTCAAACAGAAGCTGGAATTGGGCCTTGAGTTCAAAGTTCACAGTCTAGCATGAGAACATAGAAAGGATTTCCGTTACTCTTAAGAAAAAAGTTTCTTTTCTGGGACACCCCAGTTTTTGCTCCTAAGGCTTTCCCTGCCCACATGGAAGGGTTGCAGTTGAGACAGGGTCCCACCATGAGGCCCTGGCTACCCTAGAACTTGCTCTGTAGACTAGGCTGGCCTTGAATCTTCAAAGATCCACCCACTGGTATTAAAGGCATGTACCACCATGCCCTGGATGCTCACACTTTTAAAGATGACCTCCTTTTTTGAAAGTCAACTGCAATAAACATTAAACACATCTGTAAGAGCATTAAGCACATCTGTAAGAATATTTTCACAGTAGTATCTAGACAAGTATTGGACCAAACAACTGGGCAGTATTATTCTGGCCAAGTTGACGCACGATTACCCATCGCACTGGAGACGAAAGTATTTTATTAAAGAGCTCAGTAACTGGATTGAATTAGAGCCAAGGTGAAAAAATACTGAGCCAGAATATTAAGTACATCAGCATTTGTTCCAAGCAGACCTCAGAAGTGATAAAGACGTGGGAATTGTTAAATAAAATTTACGTTTCATTGGAATAGAGAGTGCCAAGCAGAAGGAGTGTCTAACAGTGCAGGGGCTGTAGCTCAGTGGTAGCGTGCAGAAGTGCTGAAAAAGAAAAAAAAAAAAAAAACACAGAAATGGGAATAACAGAATATCTGGACAGATCAACAGTAAGTTTCCAAAACCGAAATGAATGTATAACACCCTCAGTAGAAATTTCTCTCGTAGGACTTCTAGGCTAATTAAGATTTAAAAAAAAAAATGATGTTTTGTAATGGGTTGCTCTGATTCTGCTTGTATTCTAATGCTGATATTGGGCTGCAAAAACCTGGTCGTCCCAGACACATGAGAATCTGTCTGCATGTAGACCCAAGTGACACTGTGTGACCTTGCCCCTAAGTTATTTTTGATTGGCCGATGCTGACAGCCAACTGCTGGGCAGACAAGACATAGGCAGAGTTTAGGGTTCCTGGGCTCACAGGTTGGAGATGAACCACTAGGGGAAGGTGGAAGAGGAAGGAGAAGCCGTTGTGGTTTACGTGAACCAAAAAAAAAAAAAAAGAAAGAAAAAAAAATGTGGCCCGAAGGGCTATCAAATTGGAGTTAAGAGCGGCCCAGATGAAACATAGAAGTAATAATTTGAGGTTATACAACAGGAAAATAGATTCTAATAGCATAGAGGATAGATATCTGCTGAGCTCTAGTGCTGACTCAGGCTTACTGTAAATATAAAGGTTGTGTGTGTGTTTTATTGAGAACTAAATGATAAAAGGCAGGGTAGAAACCCCTGATCGGGATTAGATAATTTCAACAATACCTGAACTTGTTTGGGTAAAAATTAAGGTGAATGAAGACTAAGAGATAATTCTAATAACTTACAGAGTGTAAGTTGACTCTTGATAGGATAAAAAGAAGCAGAATGATGAAATTTTTCTCATCAGCAGCCCTGGGAAGACATAAGGAAAGAGCCAAAGGTAGAACACTTACAACCAGGATCTTATATCCAGCCACGCTATCATTTAAGAGTAAACGTTTCTAAATGTGGTGCCTGCTGCATGCCTGTAAGCCTAGCACTCAGGAAGCTGAAGCAGGAGGATGGACAGTTCAAGACTAACATGGGGCTACATAGTGAGATCTTGTCTTAGAAAAGAGGGAGGGAGAGGAGAGGAAGACACACTTAGTAACACAAAGATGTACAGGTTTGATAATACAGAACCTGTCCTTGGAAATACTCACGGAAAGACTATTCTTAGCAAGAAAAGAAACAGGTCCAGGGACGTATATGGAGACAGCACACTTCAGGAGCGCACACAATACGCTGAATGCTTCAAGTAAATAATCACTGAATGTGTTAAAATACCAAAAGTATATTCATAATGATCCAGAAATAGAATTCCGGATGTTATCAGAATGGCACTATGAATTAATAAAAAAAAATCTGGATTCCCAAAAGAAATAAAATTATATGATGAAACTGAGTTTAAATTTGCCAATCAGATTGCCTTTCTAAAAAAAAATCTTATTTATCCTATTTATAGGGTACAATTTTTTTGAAAATCATGAAGAAAAATTAAAAGACAGCTGGAACGATCCAAAAATTTGACATTATAATTAATTATCACACCAAACACTTCAATGTAAAAAGCATAATAATAGACTTGGTAGGTATCATACAAGGACAAGAAGACACCGTGAATATGAACATACATGCGTGGATGTGCCAGTAGTTTCTTAAGCACATCATCAAAGATCTCATGAGCAACGTGAAAAGACAACCCATGGAAGATGTTCACAAATTTAAGAAGATTCTAGAATATAAAAATAACTCTTGGTACTCAACAACTAACATCCTACTAAAAGGTAAAATAAACTTGACTAGACATTTCTCCAAAGAAGACACAGAAATAATAAACACATGAAAAGAAATGTAACAATCATAATGAAATCAAACATTTCTCCAATGAAGATGGCTATATTTCGGGGAGGTTGGTTTACAAGCATCCACAATGATATAGAATCCCCTAAATTTCTATTAGAAAAGTAAATGCTACAAAAATTATTTTCCTGTTCCTGAAGTACTTAAATATAGAATTACTATGTGATTCAGCCAATCCATTCCTATGTACATGACCCTCATAATAAAAACAGGGACTCAGACCCAGGAAGTCACTCCCGGCCCGGAACACTGCTTCCTTCCGGTCTGGGCTGGAGCACTGAGCAGATCTGGGGTGGCAGCTCTGCCCCCAACCTCCAAGAACCCAGAGGAAATGGGGATCCCAGGCGCTCTAACTCAGGCAGTATCTTAGAATACACAGCCTTGGTGTATCTACTCATCAAGCATACTGAGCAGACCTGCCCAAACCTCCGATGTCCTGGAATTCCATCTGGATTCAGTGAAGACACAGCATCAGAGGCTTATCAACTTACTCTTCCCCCCACCCCTCTTCTAATATCTCAACGCCCGTAATCAGCTTGAAGAAGTTAAAGAAGAGTCAGCGCCCTCCTATTCCCTGGGCTTGGGGACTAATAGTGGTTAATAATGGTCTGTCTTTCTAGGGAAAAGTAGTGGTTTTGTTGGAACAGGGAGGGATTAGCTAGGACTTATTGCATAGCCATAACCTATTGGTAGAAATCTGTATAATTATTATCAATATGAATGTTATAATTTCTTAAATGGTACAAAATTTACTTTGATTTCAAATTTAAGGTTTTCATTGGTACGAGCTCCTTATTAATATAAAAGTGAGATGAATATTGATACTCTCATGGTCAATGTGCTTGTATAACACATTTAGGAATATAAGGCCTAGACCCAGTCCTTCCTTAACTTTTTTAACTGATTTGGGACGGTTAACCTATGAGTTAAAGGACTATAGCAAATTTATGGCTTTGAGTTTATTGTTAGGAGGTTTCCCATATTTTATTTAGAAATAGCCGAGAGGAGTGAACAGACAACAGTCCAGGTGACCTTACATGGATAGTTGGTTTTCAAAACGTCAGAAGTCCATAGAATTGACGCTACAAAAATTTATATATTAATGTCCATTCTGATTAGAGACTTGTCTGCTCCTGACAGCTTCCTGTTGTGGATTCTAAGAAGAAATTGAGCATCCTTGGAGTTATGCCAGTTTTGTGGTGACAGCCACTAGGCAAGAATTGCTTCTTTCCATCTACAGACAAATTACTGTCCAGAAGAGAACACACATGCAGAATAGTCGACTGATTATATCTGCCCAGACAGAGTAATCAGCCCTTAATAATCCTGCATCACTAAGGTCTGTCAGATGACTCTGGGCCAGAAGGCTGAAGATTTGATGCTAGAACGTTCGGTAGTATAGGGGCTTCTCAGGTGTTCAGCGGTCTCTATAAATTGGCTAAGTTTTAGAAGCTACATTTAGTGCTTCCCATAACTTCAGTTAACTCAGTCATTCTGGATTTCTGACGGGGTTGAAGACCCATAGTCTCATAGCCAATCCTGGCTATTTACTTTGAGAGAAAAGATCTGAGTAGATAGTTTTCAGCTGACATTCATTCTAAAGCCAAAAAAAAAAAAAAAAAAAAAAAAAAAAAAGCCAGGATCAAAAGTAAGTGTTTTAGTTAGAAGAGATGACAGAGGTTCTGGTTAGTCAACAAAATGATGGACTGGGTATTAGGACTATCTTATACCTCACTGGTACAATTAGGAATAAGTATGCTCTAACTGTATTTTGAAAGAAAAGTTTTACTTTAACAGGAAGAGTGATATGTAGGAGGAGCTAAGTGGAAGGAGTACTGAGAGGAAGAGATGGAGTAAGGAGAAAAGATGAAGGAGAGGAGAAGCTAGGTGATGAGAGAAAGAGAGAGGGGGCATGGAGGCAGATGTTCACATGTCTCCACCAGTCAAAGATAGTTTTTATATCTAGGTTGGGTATTGGGTTACACTTCCGATTGAGCATTACCAAACTTATAAATCCTTTGATTAACATTTTAAAAAATTGTATAAGAGCAAAAAGGAAAGGGGGGGCATGGGACAGGGGTTTTCTAGGGAGGGGAAATGGGGAAAGTGGATGGCATCTTAAATGTAAATAAAATAAAATAAGAAAAAAAAGAAGAAGAAAAAAAATAATTAAAGCTACCTAAGGCAGAGACCTCCACTCAGGTAAAGTAGGACCAGCTACATACCACAGTCACACTCTGTCTAATGTGGTACTGGAGCTGAATTAAATCTTTCTGGTGAAGGTTATATCAAGAGCTACTAACTCATTTGTAATCTCAGTCAAACCTTCCACATCGGTGTTTTGGCTCAAGAAGTTAATGACATCTTTTATTTAAAATGAGTTTTCAAGTACTCTGTGATTCCAGCTGAGCTAGAAGATAAATTGCTACACCTTTGACCCAATAAAACTATAAAATACAAAAAAAAAAAAAAAAAACCAGGGACTCAAACACATACATATATCCTACTGAATATTATGAATATTATTCATAATGAACAATGAATATTATTTATGAATAATGTGAATATTATTATTCATAATAGCATTATTTTTAATAAAAGAAAGATGGAAACTACCCAGATATCTTCCAACAAGTGAATGGATGAGCAAAACAGAAGAGTGAAAATACCACGCACCCTCAGGCTCCATGAGTAATGAGGTCCTGATCCCTGCATTAGCATTGAAGGGCCCTGAAAATATACCACATACAAAGCAACAAATACTGTACGACTCTCCTTAAATTCCTTATCAAGAATAGGCAAGTACAGACAGACGGGAAGCAGATCCAGGGTTACCTGCAGCTGAGGAAGCAGAAGGTCACTGCTAAACAGAGAGACAGCTTCCACTTGTCTGGGTGGTGCCTATACCACACTGAATTACACTGAGTTGTACCCTTACGTTGATTAAAATAAAAATATACTTACATTTAATTCACACAAATACATAAATAAGCAGGCAAATAAAGAGAAATGAGTTCTCATGAACCTCAGAGGAAATGATAAAAACCAGACTAGAAAAGGGGTGATTAATAGGAATTAAATTCAAGAGAACTATACTTAATGTCTTTAAGACTATACTTTCAAGGATCATGTTTATATTCATTAATATGTTTTCAAAACAAAGTGAAAGAAATAAGAATGCCGGTTAAGAGCTGAAAATATAGGCTTTGTGAATTTTTTTTAGAGAAGCAAGTGAGAATCCTAAAGGTAGAAACTGTCTTCAGTGGGTTTACTTTTAAAGAGAATTTGTAAAGTAAAAGATATTAAAGCAGGATACCCAGACTTAAATGAAGAAAGAAGAGAAAGAAGAAAAAGGAAGAGGAGGGGAGAAAGAACAGAAAAAAATATAGAAAAATACAAAGAAGGGGGGGAGGGAAGGAAGAGGAAGAGGAGGAAGGGGAGGAGGAGGAAGAAGGAGAAGAAGAAGAAGAAGAAGAAGAAGAAGAAGAAGAAGAAGAAGAAGAAGAAGAAGAAGAAGAAGAAGAAGAAGAAGAAGAAGAAGAAGAAAGAGAGAGAGAGAGAGAGAGAGAGAGAGAGAGAGAGAGAGAGAGAGAGAGAGAGAGAAGGGAATGGGGAGAGAACTATCTAGGAATTCCCCCAAGTGATCAGACACAGCAACCTGCTGGCTGAGAAGATACTACAAGTACCCAGGAGGAGAACATTACACAAAAGTTCATCTTCGCAATAAGGTCACGCAAAAACCAAGGCACAGTCTAAAAACCATTTGGGTTCAGAGTGCTGGAGGAGCACATACTTATATCTTTTTTCCCAGGAAAAACAGTGGGTTGCAGAAGTCATTGAAATAATAGTTTTAAATATGGAAAGAAAATAAATGACAATCTAGAATTCTATGTTCAGACAAAATAAGTTCCTCAAATATAAAGATTAAGAAAAGATATTATGGCTGGGCGGTGGTGGCACACGCCTTTGATCCCAGCACTTGGGAGGCAGAGGCAGGCAGATTTCTGAGTTTGAGGCCAGCCTGGTCTACAGAGTGAGTTCCAGGACAGCCAGGGCTACACAGAGAAACCCTGTCTCGAAAAACAAAACAAAACAAACAAACAAAAAAAAAACAAGAAAAGATATTATGAAATAAAACAAAGGAAATTACAGCAGCAAACCAATTTAAATTCAGTAGAAAACTGTTTTCTCAAAAGAAAGCTAGCTTAGTCAAAAACTCAAAACCTAGGAGAAAACAAAGAGCTGGCAGATGGTGATCCACCAGGTGACTCTAAACAGGCGTAGACAAGATCACAGGAGTAACCGCAGTCCCACAGGGCTTGATGCACATGTAGAATCAAAATGCACACTAGAAAACAAGCTATGAATAAGGGACTAAAGAGAGAGGGAGTCACGGTGCTATCGGGTCCACCGTGTCTAGGAAGTGGTACCATCGTGTATGCTGGATTTAAAATGTTGAGAATTCTTGTTTCAATGTCTAAGTTAAGACTGAATTGTTATTTTAAAAAGCATGTGGATCATAAGCCATTAGAGAACAAAACATGTGACTGTTTTAGCTTATGTAAACAAAGGCAAATCAGGAAAAAAAGCGAAATATATTCAAAGTAAAAGCTATTGTATCTAATTCCTAGTATACCTATAATCACATTGACTATAAAAATCAACTGAAAACCCAATCAAAAGGCAGAAATCAAAGACAATACAACTATTAGTCTGCTCCTAAAAGGCTCAACTAAAATATGAAGAAATCCACACATTCAAAGTGCAAAGGCAGGAAAGATATAGCACACAAATGACTATATCCATGATAAGTAGTGCAAACACTACAAGAGACATAAGTACAAAAAATATTACCAAGATGTAGCTTCTATGTCCTAGCTGTCATACATTCAAAATGCATCTTAAGCAAAAAGATGAAACTAAAAGAAAAAGAATCGTTGTTAGAGATTTTAATACATTTAATGTTTCTCAAAGTGGACATAAAATCAGTAGATATGAAAGATACAACCTATACCAATAGTTAACAAGCTCTAAACCTTATTAACCGTCTAAATCATCCAAGAACCAAAAAGCAGGTACTTTTGAATTAAGATTGGAAATTTGTGAAAATAAATCATACCTGGTCCTATAGTCTTAGTAAATTTCAAAGGATTAAAATCTTACAGCTAAGGATCTTCAGTCAAGGACAACGGTGAGCAATACGCTGGGGGCCAGGGAGAGGGGCTTTCTTTGTTTGACCATTGGATTGTGGGGTGGAGCTTCTTGTTTCTTTTTGTTTTGCTGTGATCTTGTGTGGCAGAGACTGTCCTTGACTGCTCATTGTCCAGCCTCCCACTCCCAAGTGCTACGATTATAGGTGGGTTCCACCACACCAGCTTGTGCTTGCTTTGTCTGTAGCTCCCCCTTTTAAATGGTCTTCTTCACAGTTAATGGACCATTCTGTAGGGAGGAATATTAAGATGCTAAAACAAGAATTCCAAGGGTTGGAGAGATAGCTCAATGCTCAAGTGTGTACTGCTCTTGCAGAGGACCCTCCATGGGTAACATAGGAAGCAGAGAAGTCACAGCATCACAGAGATAAAGCCAAAGAATCAAAAGTGGGCCAGAGAGATGGCTCAGCTGGTGAGAGTGCCTGCTGCCAAACCTGACAACCAGAGTTCAATCCCCAGTCACTCTGTTTCCAGAGGAGCTGATGCCATTATCTGATCTCCACAGGAACCAGGTACATGTATAGTGGCACAGAAATACATGCAGAAACACACACACACACGTTTAAAGAAGAAGAAATCCATTTAAGAATACAGTAAATAAAATAAACTTTAAAAAATAATCATGCCAAAGGAGAGGGAAACAGATGTCATTCATCCTCGAGTATTCATAACACAACTGTGGAATCTAAAGCTTAGTCAAGAGCGGAGAGAATCTTCTCAGTCCTTTTCTACTTTTTTTTTCTAGCATCTAAATAGATTAGCCTAGCAAAACAGTCCTCCCTGAAGGACAGCTCATAGCCCTGCAGGAGAATCTGGCTTCGAAGCAAATACACGGAGGGAGAGGAAGCAGAATTCTTACGGGTAAGCCACCCCTGTGCAAAGGTCCATTGTTCTCTCGCCCCATCAAATATGGGGGAGTCTGTGCCATGCTTCCTGGATTTCAAAAAAGAATTAGGAGCATGGCACAGCATTGCTGAGGGCAAGCAGATGGCCATTGAGGTGGCATGGCTGGTGCATTGTGGGAAAGGGTCCATACGTTCTCTTGTGTGAAGGCAAGGAAAATGGATGGTGACCAGCTGCTGAGTTCAGCGCAGACATTGGATGGGTGTGAAGCGTTTATGAGGAGCAAACGTCTGTCAGTATGTTCTCTCGTTAGCAACTTACCTTCAGACCAGAAACAGTAAAAACCTCCCACCCTGGGCATGCAATACCTTGTGTACCAGATCCCTTTCGTCTCTTCTCCCTTACGTCTTTCAAATCACATCAGCCGGCGTGCTAGCCATTGATTCTGGCCTCAGCCTCCTGCAGTCGATTTTCCATCCAGGAGTCCGAATTGTCAGAACACGGTCCAAGAAAGAAGTCATAAGAGTGATATTGTGAGTGCTTGTGAAAAAAACAAAACTCCTACAAGAAACCAAGACAAGAGTCGTGTGGTCTCAGTTTCTTCACAAACATGAAATTGTTCGTGGGATGTGCTTTCATGGCCCTCCCAGGCACAGATGATAGGAGTGAGTTCACTTCGGACTATTCATTACGCCTGGCTATTGTTATTTGTTGATATTCCTCCATGAGAAATCATGTTCTTGCCACATGCAGCTGGTGACCATACACTTCATTCATGTGACTCTTCTTAACCCTTGGAGTATAAATTGTCTGATGCTCTAAATAAAGTTAGCTATTGCGTGAGAGTTTAGTCTGCCTTGTGTATCAGCTCCAGCCTCCCAGGTCCCACTGCCTCTAGAGCAGTAAACACAGGATGATTCTTTTTAAAGTAAAGCTATGGCAGTGGCATCCCTAAGTCAAAACCCTCCAAAGACTTCACAATCTATTTTGAACACAAGAAAGTCCCGTCACCTTCTCGATTATTTCACTCCTTGAAGTTTTAGTTGCCCAAGGTCAACTGCAATCCAAAATGATTCAATGAAAAATTCCAGAAATAAATTTTCATTCATAAAAATTTTAACTGCATAACATGATAAAATCCCCTAGCCACCCTGCCTCATGCTGCCCAAGACACAAATCATCCCTTTGTTGGGTATCACAACACATTTACTATTGCTCGATTTGATTTTCTAAGTTGTTATTCTCTTATTGGGCCTAATTTATACACCTGCACGTGTATGTGTATTATGGAGGATCATGTCTCTAGAGTTCACAGTTTTCCAAGCATCTTAAGGGGATTTCAAAACCTTATCCACTATGGATTAAGGGACCACTATACATTCTAGAGTTCTCATGGCCAATAAGATGCTACATGATCTGGCCTCTGTGTCCCCTCAAACTGTTTCCTATCTGGTCATCCTCACCCCTCAACTTCTTTTCCACAATAACACATACCTTACCCCGACTACACTGCCTTATTCTTCCTCATAGGACTTAACCACTCACCTTCAGATATGTGTAATACCCATATTTATTTGCTGGCTTTCTATACAGTGGAAGTTGGCAAAGAGTGAGGACGGTGTGTGCTATCCTGTTAAGTCACCAGCGCTGGTCTACGTCTCATGGCCAAGAATATTTGCTGAATAGAGAGCAGCTTCTCCGATGCAGGGCTTGCACGTGTCTCGGCTATACGCTTATCTCTCCTTGGTGCCACTTTCCAAATTATGTAGACATGCACGATGTGGTGTGTTGAGCAGTCTCATTAAAACACTGAACAAGAAGAGGCGTGTGTTGGGCTCCTGGCTGTAGGGACAGGAACTCACACACTAAGGTCAGCAAGCAGAATCTGGTGCTACTGGGTTGAGTTTGCTAACGCTGTGTCTTCTGCAGCACTCTATGTGCACTGACTCCTGTTTGCTGCTTGTTCATTGGTTCTCTGTGTTTGTTTCCCATTTACTTTCGTCATAAAATATACACATTGCTTTCCCTGTAAAATGATCAGAATAAAAATTAGCAAACTTAGGTCTGATTCTCTCCGTTCCCTCCCCATGTTTTAGTTTTACCTCACAGGAGGCCGATGCCTGAGGTCAAACTAACACAAATATAAAAATCATGGAACAATTAACGAAGTGATGTTTTTGTTATGTGACAGTTTCCCAAAGCTGATTTAGCATGAACCTCTCTGAAAAGGATCAACCCTGCTCTCAATATGAAAATTACACAAATAAAAGTCAGAACTCTCAGTCCTTGAAATAGAACATCACCATAACAGTCTTAGAGGCTCTTGGAGCACCCCAATAGATCAGAGTAAAAGCAAACCGAGATCTGATACCAGTCCCCTCTTGTATCAGTAGGCAAAGCTTAGCAGGCAGATGTGTCCCAGTTAGTGGCAGTAGCCATTGTTGGGAAGGAATGCCAGCCAGGTACGAGGCTTAGGCATGTACCTGCCATCCATCCATCCGAGGCAACCTGAGTTCTGCTATCTTTTCAGGTCACTGATTGCAAAGCTAGGCAAAGACTCTGAGGCCCCAACCTGAGAGTCTTTGCTTCCCCTGAATAGAAAAGTTACTATTCATCCTTCTTTTGCTGCCAGGCCTGTGAACTTATTCACACACAGCCAGCTAGACCACCTGAGACCCTTACAGGAAAGCCACCTATGAGTAAGTACATCCTTGCAAACTCTGTATTTCTGGTCCCACCACCGCACTCAGTACATCCTTTTCTTGGTGAGTCATCCATGCTCCAAAACACTCCCTGCTTCTAAAATTAGAGAAAGCAACAAACAAAATTCTCACCTCTCATAGCTTTGTTTGTTTTGTTACCTCATAGGTCAAAGGGTCATGCTCCCCTCCTGACCCTTTCAGGGTGGGAGGGGGTGCAGGGGTGTCCTCCAGCTTTAACAGTAGCCAAACTTCTAATTAAAGACCAGGACCTTCTTATCATCAAGGAGAACAAATATATCACATTTTGAGGAGCCAAAGCCTTTTTTTTTTTTTTTTAAATGGTTTTTCGAGCCAGGGTTTCCTCTGTATAGCCCTGGCTGTCCTGGAACTCACTTTGTAGACCAGGCTGGCCTTGAACTCAGAAATCCACCCGCCTCTGCCTCCCAAGTGCTGGGATCAAAGGCGTGCGCCACCACTGCCCAGCTAAGCCAAAAGCCTTTCTAAGTCAGTTATGAGACACAGCTCAGGACAGGAGCTCTGCTCCCGGAGCAAGGCAGTTCAGCTCTACTTCCCATGACGCTAACAGGGGCCTTTTTCAATGAACTTCAAATCTGTAGCCTAGGAGTCGAATACACACACACACACACACACACACACACACACACACACACACACACACCTACAGCAAAGAATCTATGATGTTGTTTTGTCTGTATCTTTTCAACTCAACACGCAGTTTCAGGAGCCCCTAGCTGTGATGGGGGCGGGGAAGCAGATCTGGGTCAACAGAGCTACAAAACAGGAAGCTGTATTTATCTCTGGAGCCTTTTCTAATTAACAG